>NC_073385.1:61886190-62186190 GCF_028641065.1 Leucoraja erinaceus
ACCAATAATGGTGGCCATTGGGGGCGGGCTTTCTGGGGCACTAGTATGGCTGTTGTGGGCTGAAGGGACTGGTTTCCAGAGGGCTAGTATGGATATTGTGGGCTGAATGGATTATTTGGCTGGCGGCACAGTCTGTGGTGGCAGCTCACTCAATCACGGCTAGTGGGCTGGCTGTTGACTCACGGCTATACCTTGAAATTCCATTTCAAGCAGGGTGCAAGGCCACTAAATTCAAGTGCAGTTTCTTACCACTTCAAGCAGGGTGCAAGGCCACCAAATTCAAGTGCAGTTTCATACCATTTCAAGCAGGGTGCAAGGCTACTAAAGGCAGCGAGTCGTGACCTCTCCCTCCTCCATCTTGCAGTGACTGAGCCACGCCCACACTTCTGGGTTTTATAGTCCCTCCCCCCTTCCACCAGAAGGGGCATGGCCTTCATGGCATGATTGACAGGAGAGAGAATCTCAACATATTTTAAACACTAATAACTCTTTTATTTTTCATCGATGGGAAAAATCCTCGGCAACTGATGAGCAGAGGGGGACTCTGAGTAAGATGGCCAAAAATCACAGCCGTACGTGGTAGCATTTTTTCTAAAATCAATATAAAGCGCAAACAGGAAGTGGTCAAGATTAGACTTGTAATTATATAGAAGGCAAGGCAACTTTAATTAGGTAAGGCAATCTTCATTAGGCAAGGCAACTTTAATTGGGCAAAGCGACTTTAATTAGGCAAGGCAACATTAATTAGGCAAGGCAACTTTAATTAGGCAAGGCAACTTTAATTAGGCAAGGCAACTTTAATTAGGCAAGGCAACTTTAATTAGGCAAGGCAACTTTAATTAGGCAAGGCAACTTTAATTAGGCAAAGCAACTTTAATTTCGCCACACAGCTTTAGCATTTCCAAACCAAAGGCAACACAGCTTTAGCATTTCCAAACCAAAGGCAACACAGCTTTAACATTTCCAAAATATATTTTCAAACCAGGTCAGTAAAACCACTCACAGTTTAGTAGACATGTGTTCAGTGGTATTCACAGCTCAGACTGAGGGACGTGACCCTTTCGCTCCCCCATCCTGCAGAGATTGACTGAGGCAATCAACACTTCCGGGTTTTATAGTCCCTCCAGAAGGGGCGTGGCCTTCAGGAGAGAGAATCTCATCATTTTTTAAACACTAATAACTCTTTTATTTTAGCGGAGGGGGACTGAGTAAGATGGCAAAAAATCACAGCCGTAAGTAGCAGCGTTTTTTTTAAAATCAATATACAGAACAACAGGAAGTGGTCAAGATCAGACTTTTAGTAATATAAATAATCATATATATATATAGACACGCACACGCATATATATATATATATATATATATATACACACACATACGTGTGTACGTGTGTGTGCTTGTATATATTTATATACTTTCGATTAGATTACATTAGATTTGTTTAATGTCATTTCGTTTCCCTGCAGTCATACATATAATAAAAAATGACAAAAACACACAATCAACACAAATTTAACATCCACTACATTGAGTTCACCAAACACCTCCTCACTGTGGTGGAAGGCAAAATTTTAAAGTCTCTGTCTCTTCCCTCTTTGTTCTCCCTCTGCGCCGAGGCGATCCAGGATCCAGATGTTGTGACCCCACTGGGTGATGCGCGGCTCAACCGTGCTCCGTGAACGGGCCGGTTCAAACTCCACGGGTGGCCGCTGCCCGCGGCTCAACCGTGCTCCGCGAACGGGCCGGTTCAAACTCCGCGGGTGGTCGCTGCCGCCACCACAGCTCTGAGGCCAAGTCAAGTCTCCGCTGCCACCGCCACGGTTCCGGGTCCGAGTCGGGTGTCCGTTGCCGCTGCCGCTGCCTCCGCCGCTTCAGGGCCGAGTCGGGTCCCCGCTTCCGCTGCTGCTCCCACCGCCGCCACAGCTTCGGGGCCGAGTCGGGTCTCCGCTGCTGCTACCGCCGCTACAGCTCCAGGGCTGAGTCGAGTCTCCGCTACTGCTGCTGCTGCCGCTGCTGCTGCCGCCACAGCTTCGGGTCCAAGTCGGGTCTCCACTACCACTGTTGCTGCCGCCGCCACAGCTTTGGGGCCGAGTCGGGGTCTCTGCTGCTGCTGCTGCCACCACCGCCACAGCTTCGGGGCCGAGTCCGGTCTCCGCTGCCGCTGCTTCCGCTACAGCTCCGAGGCCGCCAGCTCCGCCATTAGGCCTTGGCGCAGCCGGAGACGGGGACCGGGAATACGACAGAAAAAAAGTTGCATCCCCCGAAGGAAGAGACCAAAACATGTTTCTCCCACCCCACCCACACACATACACAACTTAATAAAACAAAATTAACTAAAACATGACAAAGGAACAAAAAGAAAGAAAAAAAACCAGACGGACTGTAGGTGGGCCGCAGCTGTTAAGCCAGCGCCGCCATATACATGTGTGTGTGTATAATCATTATATAATATATTATTTTATATATAATAGTTATGTGCATGTGTGAGTGTGTGTATATATGCACACACTGAATTATATTGTTTACAATGTACTATGTTTACATATTCTGTTGTGCTGCAGCAAGTAAAAATTTCATTGTTCTATTTGGGACACATGACAATAAAACTCTCTTGACTCTTGACATCGAGCCGCCAGTCATGTCCCTCTCACAACCACTTCTCAATAATGACCACAACGTCATAACACCAAACACAAACACAGACATTCATACACAAACACCCTCATAAACTGGCACACACCTGTGCACACTCACATCTCTACACAGCATCAATGCATGCACACAGCCAACACACATGCACACACAAATACACAGAGAACGTGCACCGGGTGAATCTGTGGAATTCATTGCCATAGGTAGCTGTGGAGGCCAAGACATTGGGTATTTTTAAAGCGGAGATTGATAGGTTCTTGATTTGTAAGGGCATCAAGTTAGGAGAATGGGGTTGAGAGGGAAAAATACATTAGCTATGATTCAATGGTGGAGCAGATCTGATGGGCTGAATGGCCTAAGTCTGCTCCTGTCTTATGGTCTTATGCAACGTGTGAACCTCCCACACAGAGACACCTATACGCTCACACACCAACACACCACACACTCTCAAACATCTGGAAAGGAAGAGTATCAAAGAGCTACAAAGTTAAGGATGATTACTCTTGGGACGTTTCATGATGTTCCCCCTTAAGCTCATTCTTTGGAAAGTGCCTCAGGAGGGTAGGCACTGCCACCTAGGGGCAGCACTGGGGTTAACATCCCGCAGGGATTGCATTCACAGTTCAGCTCATCCCAGACTGCATTCACAGATGCTGCCCATCCCAGATTCCATCTGTTTCCTGACTCTCAATCGGAACACTAACCTCCCTATGTCCATCAACTCTCCTTCCAACCTAAGCATGAGTGAACTCACACCTGATGTTTGCACATTTACCAATTTTCCCATTCATTGTTGACTTTGGGAAAGGTCAAATTGGGAGACCATGCACTTGTTTTCATTGAAGATAGACACAAAATGCTGGAGAAACTCTGGAGTAACAGGCAGCATCTCTGGAGAGAAGGGTCCTGGGGACCAAAGAGTCTGAGGAAGGGTCTCGACCCGAAACATCACCCATTCCTTCTCTCCCAAGATGCTGCCCGTCCCGCTGAGTTACTCCTGCATTTTATGTCTATCTTCGGTGTAAACCAGTATCTGCAGTTCCTTACGACACATTTGTGGTTTGGTGTAGGAGAGGGTTAGCAGCTTCAAAGTCCTGGGCTTTCACATCTTGGATCAGCTAGTCTGAGCCCAGCACTGAGATGTAGTTATGAAGAAAATCGTTCCAGCATCTCTACTTTCTTAGCGGTTTAAAGGGATCCGGTGCGTCACTGAATTCGCTAACAAACCTCTGCCGATGCACTGTAGAAAGTATCCTGACTGCTTGCAGTATGGCCCGGTGGAGCAATTCCACAGCACAGGAATGCAAGAGGCTGCAGAGAACTGTGGACTCAGCTCTCCCCACCATTGAAAGCATCTACAAAAGCGTTTCACTGTACCTCAGTACATGTGACAATAAACTAAACTAAACTAAACTAAAGTAAACTAAACTAAACTAAACTAAAGTAAACTAAAGTAAACTAAAGTAAACTAAACTAAACTAAACTAAACTAAACTAAACTAAACTAAACTAAACTAAACTAAACTAAACTAAACTATACCAAACTAAACATGTGGCGCCACCTCAAAAAAGCAGCATCTTTCATCAAGGATGCTACCATTTGGGCCGTGCTCTCATCTCACTGCTACCTTTGGGCAAGAGGTACAGAAGCCTGCGGTCCCACTCCACTGGGTTCAGGAACAGCTATTTTCCTACTAACAGGCTCTTGAACCAACGTGAACAACCTTAATCCAACCTTGACAACGGAACACCATGAACCACCACCTGTACCATCGGGATTTGTTTCCTAGTTGAGTTTCGCGATGATGTCAACACAATACGATACGATTGAACTTTATTTATCCCAGGAGGGAAATAATTGATTTGCCACGGGTTTGCTCTTGACTCTTGAATTGGATAGTTTACAATCCAATCGTATGAGAAATTAATTCTTCAATTTTAACCGGCAACCCCCCCCCCCCCACACCACCACCTCTTCCCCTGCCTCTTTTCTTTCCACATCCCCCTCACCCTCTCCCGCTCCCTACCTGGAATCGCACCTACTTCTCTCCCCCTTCCCCTTCCACCAACATTTCCTCCTCTAGCTTCACCAATCATCACTGATGACACAGCTTGCATTTGCACAATACCTTTTTGTCGTACCATGATATCCCAAGTGTTTTATAGTCAATGAAACAATTGTAATCTAAGAGCAACCAATTTGCAAACAGCACGTTCTTTCATCAGCAAAGCATCAATGAGCTGATAACATGCGTCGATGAAGGGTTTAGGGCTAAATATTGGTCAGGATACTGGAGGTAACTCTCCCATTCATTTTGTTATCCATCGATTGACATACAGGGCAGCGGTAGAGTTGCTGCCTTACCCATGTCAATTGCTTGTTCTAAGCTTCCCCCCAGTCTAGTTTCAGTCAAAAATCACTAAGTCCAAGCACGCGTATCTAAACTTTATTTTGATAAAACACAATTACAGTTCCCACTACTGTACCTATCCCACTGCGGGTTCCATCCTCGTATCTGCCTGATCAAACCCTCTTGGCCTCGCTCAAACAGAGACACTCCAGAAGGTCACGCAGTCCTAAGCGCTCTCCCAGAAGATCGACGCAGGACCTCAGGGCAGTGGATTTTATAGGTTCCCGGACATCGAGGGGCCGAACCACATGGGGGTGGTCTCTTTACAATCCAATAACAAATATCGATTAATCCCATACATGACATTTCCTTAACCCAATAATACAGTGGCTAATACATTGTATTCTAACAGTGTTTCTCAGAGGAAACGAACATCGCAACATGTGCCCTGATATGCAAGGAAACCAGACCAGGTTCAATACTTAATCCAATCAATATCCAGCAAAGTAAAGCTTTGCAACATTATTTACAATGTGTATGTCTGGTTTGCATTCATCCAATTCATTCTATGCATTTTGCACCTAATTGTCAGGGTCTGCAGATGTTTCAATTTTCTTCCTGCAGCTCTAGGCTCTAGACAAACTGGCACCATTCTGCAGCTGTCCCATTTTTACAGAAAGCACTTTTAAATTGACCAAATGGCCTAACAGCCCAGAAGCCTTTACTCCATTTTAGGGTCCCAGCCCCACCAATTTGGCCAGGATTAACAACCCAAGGTAGGGGAGCTGAGATTCTCACCAGATAAAGGAGCTTGAGGCCCGCCGCCGGCTAGAGGAGTAACACCGTCTCGTCAACGGAAGGTTAGAGGCCCCGACTGCTGGAGGACAAAGAAGGAAAGATATTGAACTTTTTTTTCGCCTTCCATCACAGTGAGGAATGTGGAGGAGTCACTGTGGTGGATGTTTATATTAAAATGTATTTTGTGCTTCTGTTGCTTTTTATTGGTATGATTGTATGGCAAATCAAATTCCTCGTATGTTGCAGAACATACTTGGCTAATAAATTATGATTATGATTATGACTATAACAGCGCCGGGGATCCGGGGTTTGACCCTGACTATGGGTGCTGTCTGTACGGAGTTTGTACGTTCTGCCCGTGACTGCATGGGTTTTTTCCGAGATCTTCAGATTTCCTCCCACACTCCAAAGAAGTACAGGTTTGTAGGTTAATTGGCTTGGTATAAAAATGTCCCCAGTGTGTGTAGGATAGTGTTAGTAGCGGGGATCGCTGGTCAGCGTGGACTCGGTGGGTCTAAGGGCCTGTTTCTGCGCTGTATCTCTAAACGAAACCAAACTAAACTAAACTAAACTAAACTACTGATGTGGTTGACCTCACGCCAAATATCAACTTTGATCCTAATCCCAACTAATATGCCTTCATACACATACATGTCGGGAAACAACCTAACACCATGTGCAGTATTCAGGCCACGTGTGAATTGTGCTGTTCCAAATGCGCACATGGTCTTTGTTTTACAAAGATGGAAAGAATAAAACGTGGAAATGGGTAAAATGTAGAAGCAAAGAACTTCAAATGCTGGCTTATGCCAAAGATAGACACAAAATGCTGGAGTAACTCAGTGGGTCAGGCAGCATCTCTGGAGAAAAGCGATAGGTGACGTTTCGGGTTGGGACTCATCTTCAAGATCCGAAACATAACCCATCCTTTTTCTCCAGAGATGCTGCCTGACCTGCTGAGTTACTCCAGCACCTTGTGTCTATCTTTAACCATATAACCATATAACAATTACAGCACGGAAACAGGCCATTCTCGGCCCTACAAGTCCATGCCGAACAATTTTTTTTTTCCCCTTAGTCCCACCTGCCTGCACTCATACCATAACCCTCCATTCCCTTCTCATCCATTTGCCTATCCTTTAGTGTAAATGGATGATTGATAGTCAGTTGGTGGGCTGAAGGGCCTGTTGTATTGTTCTATAGCCTGTGTTAAAAAAAATACTCAGCCCTTTTCATGGAAGTAGCGATGGCTAAAATATGTTCTTTAATGTATTTAAGCATTTGTGTTAGTTTATACGGGATACTGAGTTGGATGATCAGCCATGATCATATTAAATGGCGGTGCAGGCTCGAAGGGCCGAATGGCCTACTCCTGCACCTAATTTCTATGTTTTTATGTTTCTATGTTTATGATGGATATTAATATATGTCAATGATTTGAGAACATTGTTGGACACATCTATATTTATTCAGGGGCTGCAGTGGGCAGGAATTGTTTGACATTCCTGAATTTTACCCATGGGAATACTGTGCCCTTATCCTTCCTTCACAGTTAAAAAGATGCAATAGAGTTGAAGGATCTTTGACATCCAGCTTTCCTTGGTCGAGAGTCTCAATTGAAAGACGCCACAGAAGTCTTGCTATACTATGCTGAACTTTTGTGGAAATTTTGTGCGCATGCAGCATAATCAGTGGCTTTCCGATTCCAGTGTGGGTGAGTTGCCACTGAAAAATAGCCCATGGACCATTGGAGGTAATTGTCTCTGTAGCCATTAGCTGGGTTGTGCTATCTGTTCAGACAGGGTTTCGGGCAGCACTTCCAACGGTCCGCCAGCAGATGGCGGTGAATCTTCACTTTAGTGGCTTTGGATTGCAAGATGGTGAGAGGTCAGGGCCAACATAGTGTAAGGTTAGTGAAGGACAAGGCTGGCAGGACCCTGGACAACAAGAGGTATTGAGCCTCTGGTTAAGAAAAAGACAAAGACATATGTCAGGTACAGGTAGCTGGGATCATGTGAATCCTTTAAGAGGTGTAGGAGTAGAAGAGGCCAGAAAGGGGCATGAGATAGCGTTGTGTAGGAAGGGACAGCAGATGCTGGTTTACACTGAAGACAGACACAAAATGCTGGAGTAACTCAGCGGGACAGGCAGCATCTCTGGAGAGAAGGAAAAATGTTCCCCATGTTGGGGGAGTCCAGAACCAGGGGTCACAGTTTAAGAATAAGGGGTAGGCCATTTAAGATTGAGATGAGAAAAACGTTTTCAGCCAGAGAGTTGTGAATCTGTGGAATTCTCTGCACGGAAGGCCGTGGAGGCCAATTCACTGGATGTTTTCAAGAGAAAGTTCAATTTGGCTCTTAGGGCTAAGGGAATCATAGGAAGAAAGCACGGACGGGGTACTGATTCTGGATGATCAGCCATGATCATATTGAATGGCGGTGCTGGCTCGAAGGGCCGAATGGCCTACCCCTGCACCTATTTTCTATTTTTCTATGAATGTGTGCTGTTTTGGGTTGAGACTGAAGACCTGTTTCGGGTGTGAAGAAGGATCTCAACCCAAAACATTACCCATTCCTATACAGAGATGCTGCCTGTCCAGTTGGCTTACTCCAACATGTTGTGTCTATCGTGAGATAGCTTTGGCTGATAAGGTAAGGGAGAATCCTACAGATTCTACAAACATATTAAGGACAGAAGAGTAACTAGGGAGAGAATAGGGCTCCTTAAAGATCCGCTAGTTTGTCAATGTGTGGAGGCGCCCGAGATGGGCAACGTGTTAAATGAATATTTCTCTATTGAGTTTACAGACACAGATGCCAGGGAACTCAGGGAGTTAACGGCAATGTCTTGAAGATAGCCCACATTACAGAGCAGGAGGCGCTGTAGGTCTTAAAACGCATTAAGTTTCATAAACATCCATGACCTGATCAAATGTATCCAAGGACATTGTGGGATGCTAGAGAGTGATTGTGGAGCCATTGACGGGGATACTTTTATCATCGATAGCCACAGATACCGAGAGACAGGGGGATGGCCATTCTATTTTCACAAAGACAGCAGGGAAAAGAACGGGAAATACAAGCCGGTGAGCCCAACATCAGCAGAGACACAGGAGACGCTCAGATGCTTGAATGTTGAGCAGAAAACAAATCTGTTGGAAGAACTCAGCAGGTCAGACAGCATCTGCAGAGTGAATGGACAGATGACATCTCAAAATGTCGTCTCTCTATTCACTCCATTGCCTGACCCACTGAGTACCTCTAGCCTTACTTGAGGCTCAGTTGGATATTTAAAGGCAGTCAATTGGATATAAGGTGGGCTGGAAGGTAGGAAACAGAGGGGTGATGGGAGTGGGTTGTCTTTTTCGGATGGAGTTCTGTAACAAGCGATGTTTCACAGGGAAAGATGATGGGTCATTGTTGATTGTTATTTATATTAATTATTTTGGTGTGAATGTAGGTGGTATTGTTAGTAAGATTACAGGTGACAACAAAATTCATGCTATAATGAAGAAGGCTATCTACGATTACAATGGGAACTTAAACAATTTGGCTAAACTCTTTCCTCGTCCATCCACACTGCAGCCTAACATCGTGGAGCTGGCGATCCCTTTGCTGGGGACCAACATCGGGAGCTCCAACCACGGGAGCCTGCGGACTTAACATCGTGGAGCTCACGGTCCCTTGTTTAGGGCCCGACTTCGGGAGCTCCAAGCCGCAGGAGCTTCGACCGCCCCGATCGGGCGAGAGTCGATCGCCCCTACACGGGAGCTTTGATCGTCGGCTGCGAGAGCTTCGATCACCCCAACTGCGGATGGTTCGACTGCCCCGTCCACGGGAGAAAAGGAGGGAAGAAGATAAGACGTTATTGCCTCCCATCACAGCGCACTGTGGTGGATGTTTATGTTGATTTTTATGTAATTATGTGTCTTGTTGCATATTTGGTATGACCGTATGGCAAATCAAATTCCTTGTATGCTTCTACATACTTAGCTAATAAATGAATTAGTTGCAATACAATAATGGACCATGGAAGCTTAATTCAGATAAATGCTAGGTTGCATTTTGGTATTTATTGTAAATGGGACTTGCATGGGAAGGCGCTACTAATGGGGTTATCACAGCAACTTGTAACAATACTGCAAGGTGATGGGAATTGTAAACAGACCCCTTGGAAAGTTAATCAGTTAATATATCGAGGAACTAGTGCATAAGAGTGAGAGGAACTGCCTCTTTCCCACCACAATATTACACCACCCGCAGAGCTGGGTGAAAGGCTGAAATACTCGACCTATGGCTATTGACAGTAGATTAATTGATGATTTGATTGAGCCTGAAATGAATAGGCCTTTGTTAGACAAAGGTACTGAAGTATGTGGGAAAACAGCTTTGAATGAATCGGGACCAAGGTCAGGAAAGGTGAACAGGCACAGAGGGCTAGGTGGTCTCCTGCCCTGTTATGCAGCAGAGCTGCTTCGGATGACGTGGATTAAACCGATCTTTGGGAAGCACAAGAGACTGCAGATGCTGGAATCTTGAGTAAGAAGCAAGAGGTGGAGGAACTCAGCGGGTCAGGCAGTACTTGTGTAGGGAAAGGGGCAGGCGATGTCTCGGGTCAGGACCCTCCTTCAGACAGATTCAGCCTTATCCCCAAAATTCCTCTCGCAGTTTGTTTCAAAGTGAATCGATGGACCAACTCATGCCTTGAAACATCAAATGGTCATAAGTGATAGGATCAGAATTAGGCCATTCGGCCCATCAAGTCTACTTTGCCATTCAATCATGGCTGATCTACCTCTCCCTCCTAACCCCATTCTCCTGCCTTCTCCCCATAACCTTTGACACCCATACTAATCAACAATCTATCTATCCCTGCCTTAAAAGTACCCAATGACCTGTCCTCCACAGCCTCCTGTGGGAAAGAATCCCACTTAGTGAATTCATGCTCCATTTCCAACACATGCTTTGCTTTCCCAGATAAGATCTTAACTAAACACTGGGTGCATCCGCTTGCATTGTCGCCCTGATTCTATCCACTTTCTTGCACTGGGAGAATGGGCCAACTGTTTAGGTGCACCTTGAAGATCAGAAGAATTGCTGTGAGATTAACCAATATGCATTATCAAAAGCTGCTTATCGGCCTGTTAAGTGCCTGTGGCTAAATCCCAACAAAATTACTTCAAAGCTACATATTGAGGGAGGCAAGTAACGTTTACTGGATGCCATGGCAACCATTTTAAGGCCTGACTTCCTAGTGGTCGACCCAATGCAGCAGGCAATTAATTACGTTTCCTTCATCTTACCCCAACAACATTTTAATTGTTTTCCTTTTAAAGTTTCATTTCTATTCCAATAAGTACAAAAAACAGGAGGGCTTGGAACAATTCTTAAAGGAACGGTTTGGAGGGATATGGCTAGCAATAGAGCGAAAGGCAAGTGAGACTAGCTCAGATGAGCAACTTGGTTAGTATTGACGATTTGGGCCGAAGGATTTGCTTTTGTGCTGTATGATTCTATGACTCGATGACCCATTTAATTTCCTTACCTCTGTTGCTCACTGGCCCAATTGCGTTGGTTTTGGGGTGTGCCAAACATACCGAATAGCATTGACACCCAACATTCCCCATGCCGAGAAAGTCAATGTGGAATCAGAGTTAGATTATAGACAAGTGAGGACCTCTCCTCCACCATTCCAATATTGGTGGCCAGTGGGGGGGGGGGGGGGGGGGGGGGCTTTCTGGAGCGCTAGTATGGGTTAGTATGGACTTTGTGGGCCGAATGGATTCTTGGGCTGGCGCTCAGTCACTCAAGCCAGTTCACTCACGGCTGCTCATTCATGGCTGGTGGGTTCGCAGTTAACTCACGGCTATTCCTTGAAATTCCATTTCAAACAGGGTGCAATGGCACCAAATTCAAATGCAGGGTGCTAGGCCACTAAAGACAGCAAGTCGTGGCCTCTCCCTCCCCCATCTTGCAGAGTCTGAGCCACGCCCACACTTCCAGGTTTTATAGTCCTCCCCCCCTCCCACCAGAAGGGACGTGGCCTTCATGGGTGATTGACAGGAGAGAGAATCGCAACATTTTTTAAACACTAATAACTCTTTTACTTTTCATCGATGTGAAAAATTTTCTGCACCTGATGAGCGGAGGGGGACTCTGAGTAATATGGACAAAAATCACAGCCGTATGTGGTAGCGTTCTTTCTAAAATCAATATAAAACGCAAACAGAAAGTGGTCAAGATTAGACTTTAATTATATATTAGGCAAGGCAGCTCTAATTAGGCAAGGCAGCTCTAATTAGGCAAGGCAGCTCTAGTTAGGCAAGGCAGCTCACTTTAGGCAAGGCAGCTCACTTTAGCACTTTCAAAACCAAAGGCAAGGCAGCTTGCTTTAGCACTTTCAAAACCAAAGGCAACATGGCTTTGGCACTTTCAAACCAAAACACACTTTTGCATTTTCAAACTACATTTTCAAACCACATTAAGGGCACTGACAGGTCAGTAAAACCACTCACAGTTTATTAGACATGTGTTCAGTGTTATTCACAGCTCAGACTGAGAATTGCGACTTCTCGCTCCCCTATCTTGCAGAGAACTGAGGCACCTCTACACTTCCGGGTTTTATAGTCCCTCCGGAAGGGGCGTGATTAGACTCCAGTTTTTAACCCATGCATTTAATACTCTGAAGAAGGGTCTGAAGAAGGGTCTCGACCAGAAACGTCACCCATTCCTTCTCTCCAGAGATGCTGCCTGTACCATTTTTTGAGTCTATCTTCGGTTTAAACCATCATCTGCAGTTCCTTCCGACATATTTATTATTCTACGTGTGAACCATTGGATGAGCAACTCAGTCTATTACTTAGTTCATTATATATATAAACTATTCTATCTGCAAACTACCTGAACCAACATCTGCAAAGGTCCTCCCTCTTCTTCTGTCGCAATACGTTTCTGATGGTTCTGGGATACATTATCCCAAATTCCCATCCATTTGGAAAACTATCAGATCTAAACAACGTAAAGGTTCTATGGTAGACAAAAATGCTGGAGAAACTCAACGGGTGAGGCAGCATCTATGGAGCGAAGGAAATAGGCGACGTTTCGGGCCGAAACCCTTCTGCAAGATTCTATGTGAAGGAAGGAACTGCAGATGCTGGTTTGCACTGAAGATAGACACAAAATGCTGGAGTAACTCAGCGGGACAGGCAGCATCTCTGCAGAGAAGGAATAAAAATTCTACACCATGGTTCACGGCTTCGGAAACTGAACTGATTGCCTCAGAGATGGATTTTTGATGGATTTTGTTTCCACCTTACTTTTAGATTCTAAAAGACCAAGGATCACTTGGTATTTCTAACCTCAACAATAGGTTTTACTAGGAAAGATATGCATTGGTTTCTTGTCAACCACAAAATGAAAAATAAATGAACAAGTCTGTATGAGAAGAGAAGTTGTTCAATGTTGGTCTGACCTGGTGGGGACATTTGGTACCAGTTTTTTATCAGTTGTACCAATATTGGTTGCTTTCCAGGTCCAATGCTGAAGTGCCTCCAGCAAGATCCAAAGTCCACACGTTATGGATATTTTAAGTCAGAGAGATAGATTCTTGATTAGTACGGGTATCAGGCGGTTATGGGGAGAAGGCAGGAGAATGGGGTTCAGAGGGAGAGATACATCAGCCATGATTGAATAGACTTGATAGGCTGAATGGCCTAATTCTGCTCCTATCACTTGTGAACATTAACCGCTTGAGTCTTGTACTAAACAGGAAGTGTTAGAAATGCTCAGCAGGGCAGGCAGCATCCGTGGGACAACATAGTTGGCCTTTTGCGGTCAGTTCAATGTGAGAACTCTTTGTTCAAATGGCATATCGTGTAGATACAGAACATAGAAACATAGAAACATAGAAATTAGGTGCAGGAGTAGGCCATTCGGCCCTTCGAGCCTGCACCGCCATTCAATATGATCATGGCTGATCATCCAACTCAGTATCCCGTACCTGCCTTCTCTCCATACCCTCTGATCCCCTTAGCCACAAGGGCCACATCTAACTCTCTCTTAAATATAGCCAATGAACTGGCCAACATAGCTAACACTTCCTGTTAATCGCAAGACTCAAGCAGCTAATAAGTTCATAAGTGATAGGAGCAGAATTAGGTCATTCGGCCGATCAAGTCCACTCTGCCTTCAATATGGTAAGTATTCTCTGATGTAGATGATACAATTTTCATAATGCTGCCATTTCAAAGAGGTTTCTCAAGTTTATCCCACGAGTCATTTTCATTCCCCTTTCTCCCACTCTGAGAACACCAATGACCTGAAAGATTAATTGTGTTTCTCTCTGCACAGATTCTTCCTAACCTGCTGGGGTTTTTTTCAGCATTCCCCATGAAATTTATTATTCAACAAACTAATCTGCCTTACCAATCTGAGTGTTATTGAGATGGATGTGTGGAACTTGTAAAGCCATGGTAAAAATCAGGCTCCTTAAGGGGCTGTTCCACTTGGGTGACCTAATTGGCGAATTTAGAAATGTTTTGGAGAGTTTGAAAAAATGTCATGTTGAAGACCTCCTTCAACTATGTAGAAGACCTCCTTCAACCTCCTTCGACTATGTAGAAGACCAGCTACGACCTCCTTCGATCTCCTTCGATCTCCCTTCGACTATGATGAAGACTATCTATGACTACCTTCGACTACACTCGATTACCTACGACTAAAATGCCGACCTACTACGACCTACTACCATTAAACCTGCGAGTAAAAAAAGTATCGATTTTTTCCATGGCGATTGTTTTTTTACATGTTGAAAAATACGCCGCGACCTAGCTGAGGCCTTGAGTACACGGGGACTACTCTCGAGCATGATGGAGAGTTACAAAGACCTCCTACGACCTTGTGACGACCATGCTGTGAGTATGAATCGAGGGCAAACTCACCAGAACTCGCGGATTAGGTTGCCCAAGTGGGACAGCCCCTTCACCCTCCCCCTGACCATTATTTGGTAAATGGCCCGGCTTTAACTTCCTTTCACTGTAAATGAGAGAACATAAGATTGGTTCCCTTTCTGATTAGATTTTCCTTTATGATCAAAAACTTATAGAACTTGTCAGGCCACATTTAGAGTATTGTACGCAGCTCCGGGCACTGGTTACAGGAAGATTGTGGAGGCTTAGAAGAGGGTGCAGAAGAAGTTTACCAGAATGCTGCCTAGATTACAGGTGATCAGCCGTAAGGAGGAGTTGGGCAAACTTGAGTTATATTCTCAGGAGTATTGGAGGATGAGTGGAGACCTGGTAGGAGTATATCAAATTATGAGAGGCATAGTAACAGGCAGAATATTTTTCCCAGGGTGGAAATGTCAAATAGCCAATAGACAATAGGTGCAGGAGTAGGCCATTCGGCCCTTTGAGCCAGCACCGCCATTCAATGTGATCATTGCTGATCATCCACTATCAGTATCCCGTTCCTGCCTTCTGCCCATATCCCCTGACTCCGCTATCTTTAAGAGCCCTATCTAGCTCTCTCTTGAAAGTATCCAGAGAACTGGCCTCCACCACCCTCTGAGGCAGAGAACTCCACAGACTCACAACTCTCTGTGAGAAAAAGTGTTTCCTTGTCTCTATTCTAAATGGCTTTCCCCTTATTCTTAAACTGTGGCCCCAGGCTCTGGACTACCCCAACATCGGGAACATGTTTCCTGCCTGTAGCATGTACAAACCCTTAATAATCGTATATGTTTCAATAAGATACCCTCTCATCCTTCTAAACTCCAGAGTATACAAGCCCTGCTGTTCCATTCTCTCAGCATCCGCTATCCCTGGAATTAACCTTGTAAACCAACGCTGCACTCCCTCAATAGCAAGAATGTCCTTCCTCAAATTAGGGGACCAAAACTGCACACAATATTCCAGTTGTGGTCTCACTAGGATCCTATAGAACTGCAGAAGAACCTCTTTGCTCCTATAGTCAACTCCTCTTGTTATAAAGGCCAACAATGCCATTCGCTTTCTTCAAAGTCTAGAGAGCATAACTCAAATAGTGAAAAGCCTGGATAGAATGGTTGTGGAGTTGATGTTTCAACTGGTGGGAGAGTTTAGGATTAGAGGGCACAGCCTCAGAAAAAAAAGAATGCATCTTTAGAATGGAGTTGAGGAGGAATTTCTTTACTCAGAGGGTAGCGAATCTGTGGAATTCATTGCCACATACGGTGGTGGAGGCCAAGTCATTGGGTATTTTTAAGGCGGACATTGACCGATTCTTGTTTAGTAAAGGGCCTGTCCTACTTGGGCGATTTTCTCGGCAACTGCCAGCAACTGTCATAGTCGTAGCAGGTCGCCAAAAAAGCGGCGAATGGATCCCCCCCCCCCCCCCCACAACAATGTCAAGCTACGACAACCTATGGACAACCGCGACCCATTAGGATGTCCAATTACAACCTCACTTACGACAACTTACAACCATACAGGCGACAACCTACGACAACCTACGTCCACTCGTGACAAGCTACGACAAGCAACGACCCTGTTGTCGACAACTGAAGAAACTGACGACAATTCAGTCACCGGTACCTGTCGCCTGTCACCGGTTGACGTAAGTAGTCGCCAATGGGAATCACCCAAGACAGCACCTGGCGACAACCTGCGTCGTCCTGGCAACAACCTACGACAGCACCTATGACAGGAGAAGACGAGCTACATCAAGCCCACAGTCCAGGAAAAGATTTGAACATTTCAAAATCCAACGGCGACCAGAAAAACATTACGACTCTTTAGGCGACTTGAGGAGACGACTCCCAACCATACAGGCATCACCCTGCGACTATGTGGCAACAGCCTAATCATCTGTAGTTGCCAAAAAAATCACCTAAAGGTATCAAGGGTTATGGGGAGAAGGCAGGAGAATGGGATTAGGAGGGAAAGATAGATCAGCCATGATTGAATGGCGGAATTAACTCGATGGGCATAGTAGGTGAGTGGAAGGCATTGCCAGTGGTGGTAATGGAGGCAGATATGATGGTGGTATTTAAGGGGCTTTTAGATATGCACAGGAGATTGGTTTAACTTGGCATCATATTAAGCACTGACTTTATGACCAAAGGTCTGTTCGTGTTCTGTACTGTTCTATGTTCTAGATACTCCCAGGTCAGTGTGTCAGGTTTGAATAGTCCCTCTGCACTTAATAAACTAACACCACAGTGGTTAATTATGGACTAAATTATGATGGAATTCTCTGCCACACAAGGCAGTGGAGGCCAATTCACTGGATATTTTCAGAGAGAACTCTTTGGGCTAACAACTAAGGGCCCGTCCCACTGTACGAGGTCATTCAAGAGTTCTCCCGAGTTTTCCCCTGACTCGGAGAATGTCCGTAGCGTTTGTGGATGTCTCGTAGCGGCTCGTACGAGTAAAAAGTAACAATTTTTTTCATCACGAGAATTTGATTAATCTTGGACATTTTTTGCAGTGTTGAAAAAACGTCACGAGTTTACCGGATTCCCCAAGTACCTACCGCTAGCATTACGAGCCGCTCCGAGACATCCACGAACTCCTACGGACCCGCTACGGATATTCTCCGAGTTCGAATCAGGCGAAAACTCGGGAGAACTCTTGAATTACCTTGTACAGTGGGACAGGCCCTTAACTCTAGCTATAGCTCTTCGGGTTAACAGAATCAAGGGGTATGGGGTGAAAGCTGGAACGGGGTATTGATTTTGCATGATCAGCCATGATCATATTGAATGGTGGTGCTAGCTGGAAGGGCCGAATGGCCTGCTCCTGCAGCTATTTTCTATGTTTCTATGTTAAAGCTCCCTTGGCACTTTACAATCAAGCACTGTCAGAATTATATAGCATGGGTTAATTACAGAGTAAAGCTCCCTCTGCAATCCCCAATCCAATACTTTGAGGTTAGTACAGCACATGTTCGACCAAGAGTCAAGTTTCCTTTAATCTACCTCATCAATCCCTTCCAGGGCTGACACAGCACAGGTTAGATATAAAGCAGGCTCACCACACGATAAGAATGTTAGGAGATGAATCAATTCTTCCCCCCCCAACCTATTCCTTTAATCCCTCCATCCCCACCGTAATTGTTCCTCCTCCTCCTCCCTCACTCCCCCCCCCCCCCCCCCCCCCCACAGTTCCACGAGGAACCTGACTCCCTCTTGACCCATGACCTCTAGGTCACCTCACCCGAGTCGACGAGCAGCAGAAGTATTATCCAAAGCCGTCACTCTGAAGAGGAGTCTGAGGAGTATAAAGAACCTGTCCCACTGTACGAGGTAATTCAAGAGTTCTCCCGAGTTTTCCCCTGATTCGAACTCGGAGAATGTCCGTAACAGAGTTCGTGGATGTAGGAGTTCGTGGTACTCGGGAAATCCGGTAAAATCGTTACGTTTTTTCAACACTGTAAAAAATGTCCACGAGTAAAAGAATACTCGTGAAGAAAAAAAATGTTACTTTTTACTCGTACGAGCCGCTACGAGACATCCACAAACTCCTACGGACCTGCTATGGACATTTTCCGAGTTCGAATCAGGGGAGAACTTGAATTACCTCGTACAGTGGAGCAGGCCCTTAAGGCAGAGATAGACAGATTCTTGATTAGTACGGGTGTCGGAGGTAATGGGGAGAGGGCAGGAGAATGGGGTTAGGAGGGAGAGATAGATCAGCCATGATTGAATGGCGGAGTAGACTTGATGGGCCGAATGGCCTAATTCTACTCCTGTTCCTTATGACGTGTGACCCAGGAACCAAGCATCCTTTCTGACGAATCCCGACTGTCTTTTGAGGGTGGGGTGCTTCTAATGTAGGACATTCCACACGGCTAGAGATATATGACCTTGTCATGCTCTAAAGCTCTCCTGCCTGCTTTAGTTTGGGTGGATAAAATATGACCCCACACCTGGCCATACAGGAGAGCAGCAGAAACTCACGTGGCTAACTGCTGCGTTGATCTGTACCTTTGATAAGCTGCTGCCTGTATGTACACTGAGACACTGCTGAGAAGCCAAAATGTTTATTTTGCTAAGTGCTTGGGGATTTGGGCATCTGCTTAATGACAGGGTAACAACGGTAACAGAAATAGGGTTTCCCAGACAATACAGTGCCTGTCAGACCAACATCATTGATGCCCATTGAAGTGGCCATACTTGATGATAATGACTTCAAAATCACAACCATAATACACAATCATGAATCACAACCATAATACACAATAAATCCGATAATTTGCTGTAATATCAAATTCAATTAAAAATAAATGATGCCTAATCAGAATGGACTCCTTCAAACCACCAATTCAAATTTGCAGAACAAATGTAGTTTGGTGATTCAGTCATTGTGAAGCATTTACTTGGTTGTTACCCACTCAGATCCATACTACTTTCTCTGCAGAGTCAATCTGAAAGACTCTTAGTGTTAAAACGGCAATACGTAGGGGTCTGTCCCACGTTCACGACCTAATTCACGACCTTTTTTACTCGTGGACGTTTTTCATCATGTTGAAGAAACGCCCCGACCTACTTGATGCCACGAGTATCTATGACTAGCATCATGACCTGCTACGACCTACCCACGACCTCATGACGACCATGCTGCGAGAATGAGTCAAGGGAAAACTCAGCAGAGGTCGTGAATTAGGTCGTGAAAATGGGACAGGCCCTTTACTGATCACATCCACAATGCCAACCATGCCACATAGCCAGGTGGGTATAAAAATAGGACTACTAATGTTGAATGGAGACATTGTAAGCGCTACCGCAGCATTGTAAGCACTACCGCAGCATGCGGAGCAAAACCACCAGATTCAAAAACAGCTTTTTCCCTCAGGCCATCAGACTACTCAACACACTTAAGTAAATTCCATGAACAGTACCCAAACAAAGACAACAAACTGTGAAAATAACTTTGGCTCAATGTCTCCAGTACAGAATTTGCACTTTTTCTATATTGCACCTTTCATTGTTGCACCCTGTGTAAAATACCTCAAAGGTTTTGCTACATTTTGGCATACTGTGAATATTTTAATATTTTAAATAATGTATGTCTATTGTCTATTTTTATTGATATGTTGTCTGTCTGTGTTTTTAATATTACTTGCACATTTGGAGTATGGGGAAACGTAATTTCGATCCTATGTGTAACTACTGTTGCATAATTGAATTGACAATAAAGTTACTTTGACTTTGACTTGACTTTGACTTTGACTTTGTACTTGGCAGCACCAGTAGATAGTGGAGAAGAAGTCCTATGATATATTTGTCTTCATCGGTCGGGGCATTGAGTACAAGAGTCAGGAAGTCCCGATGCAGCTCAACAACACCTAATGTTAGATCGCATTTGGAGTCTTGCATACAATTCTGGTTGCCCCATTTCAAGACGATTGTGGGGGCTTTGGGAAGGGTGCAGAAGATGTTTAGCAGAACGCTGCCTGGATTATGGGGAAATTACGCACAAAGAGAGGTTGAACAAACTTGGATTGTTTTCTCCGCAATGCTGGAGGTTGATGGGGATATCAAATAGATTATGTGTAAAATTATGGGAGGCATAGGTTGGGTAGACAGTCAGAACTTTTTCCCAGGGTGGTCATGTTAAAAATTTATGGGGGAATGGCTTGAAGGGGAGAGAGGCAAAGTTTCCAGGAGATGTGTGGGGCAAGTTGTTTAAACAGAGCGCGGTGAGTGCCTGCCAAGGGTGGTGGTGGAGGCAGGTATGATAGTGCAATTTTAGAGACTTTTAGGTGGGCACATAAAGTGCGGACCCGTTGGGCTGAAGGGCCTGTTGCCGCGCTGTATCTCTAAACTAAACTGAGTCCCCAGCGACCCACTTCCTCATCCAGAAAGAAGACTAAGGGGGAAGGGCTGGGAGGGAAGATCAGAAGATCACTGGTGATACAGCAGGACCAAATGCTAATTACTGAAATTCTACCAGATACTTCCATCAGAAGGGTGAGAAATTGGACAAGTGGCACAGAGTGAAGTTGCAACTGCTGAAATGGGTGGAGTTTGCACGTATTCCCTGTGACCACATGCCCCCCCCCCCCCCCCCCCCCCCGCACAAATAGACACAAAATGTTGGAGTAACTCAGCGGGACAAGCAACATCACTGGAAAGAAGGAATGGGGGACGTTTACGGTCGTGATCCTTCTTCAGACATTCCGGCATTCCGGCTTCCCCTCCCACATCCCAAAGATGTGCGGGTTGGGAGGTTAATTGGAAGCTGTAGATTGTCCCTGGTTTGTAGGTGCATGGTAGAGTCTTGGGAGGGGAAGTTGATGGGGATGTCGGGAGAATTAAATGGGATCAGTGTTAATTAGTGTAAAGGGGCGGTTGATGGTCAGCAGCGATTCAGTGGGCCAAAGGGTCTGTTTCTGTGCCGTATCTCTCCATGGCTATCAGGGACCACTTTGATTCATGGCCCACCTTCTTGGCATATTCTGGGCTGGACCAGCTAAAGGAGCCCCAGTTAGGGGCAAAGCTGACCTACTTCTCTACCCTATTAACCTGCTACACTTTGGGCATCTCATTCTCCTCTGCACCCGTTCATTCTTTCCCTCTGCTGCTCCTCGAGCTGCCGTCTCTACTGGCTCGATCGGTGATCTCCAGCTGCGAAAGGACTTTCGTAGCCTTGTTCTATCCCAAAGCCTGCGCGCTGCAAGCTCATAAAATCGAGCCCTTTTGCCAGCCACAGAGAGCTGACGGGCGAAAGGTTGTGAGGGCTTTTGATTGAAAGCTACACCGAGTCCACTCCGACCACCGATCACCCGTTCAAACTAGTTCTATGTTTAGTTTAGTTTTAGTTTAGAGATACAGCGTGGGAACAGGCCCTTCGGCCCATCGGGTCCAGCGGTCCCCTACACGGGGGACAATGTTTTTACATTTACAGTACCAAGTCAATTAACCTACAAACCTGTACGTCTTTGGAATGTGGGACTAAACTGAAGATCTCTGAGAAAACCCACGCAGGTCACGGGGAGAACGTACAAACTCCGTACAGACAGCACCCGTAGTCGAGATTGAACCAGAGTCTCCGGCGCTACAAGCGCTGTGAGGCAGCAACTCTACTGCCGTGCCGCCCTTTATCTTCTTCTTAGCGAGTCCACCCACAAGATTAGAAGTTGTCCAGCCAGAGCTGAACACACTTCCCGGCATCTGCATACAATGGTGTCTATCTTGTGCTTCTTGTGCGTGGGTGGTGGAGAGATTGGTGGATACAGGGCCGTGACGTGAACGCTCTTTCCTTGACTCCTGCCGCCCTCCATGGGCAAAGCTGACCTGGTTTCTCACTGTTATCCTGTTATGCTGACCCGTTACCTTACTTTTGCATTCACCTCCTACACACCAGGGACAGACCATTAACCCAGCAGCCTGCACATCTTTGGGATGTGGGAGGAATTCAGAGCACCTTGAGGAATTCGGAGCACCTGGTCACTGGGACAACATGCACACTCCACAGTCAACACCCAAGGTCACGATTGAACCCGGGTCACAAGTTCACAAGTTCTAGGGGTAGAATTAAGGCCCTGTCCCACGATGCGAGTTTACCTAAGAGCTCTCCCGAGTTAAAAAAAAAATCTAACTTGTGGTAAGTACGTAGAATCTACGTAGCGGGTACGTCGGAGCTCGTGGATGTCTCGTAGCGGCTCGTAATACTAACAGCAGGTACTCGGGAAACGCGGAAACTCGTGAAGTTTTTTCAACACTTGTGAGAAATTTCCAAGAGGAAAAAAATACTTGTGATGAAGAACCACAAGTTTGATTTTTTTTTTTTTAACTCGGGAGAACTCTTGGGTAAACTTGCATCGTGGGACAGGGGCTTAAGGCCAGTTGGCCCATCGAGTCCAACCCGCTATTTAATTGGCCGCTCAGCCTCCTAAACCCATTTTTCTGCCTTCTCCCATAACCCTTGACACCCTTGACACCACTAGACAAGAACTTGTCTATCTCTGCCTTAAAAATACCCACTGACTTGTGTCCCTGGCACTGTGAGGTGACAGCCCTAACAGCCACACTACTGTGACCTCAGCACCTCCCTAAATAAATATAAACACTCTCGCTGGCTCCTTGCAATCCTTTGCCACCACATCCTGCTGAGGCCTGTGAGACCTGTTGTCCTTGGACCATCCTGCTCCTAATTGTGGCGGAGAGACGCAGCTGAAACCATGTGTTCAGTTCCTTTGAGTGAGGCTGGACTTCCCCCCCTCAGACTTACTAACTCAGCAGGCTGCTGCATTGAAGTGGTGGGCGTGCGTTTTTTACTGTTTGCTTTCAGAGTCACAGAGAGATAGAAACATAGAAACATAGAAATTAGGTGCAGGAGTAGGCCATTCGGCCCTTCGAGCCTGCACCGCCATTCAATATGATCATGGCTGATCATCCAACTCAGTATCCCGTACCTGCCTTCTCTCCATACCCCCTGATCCCCTTAGCCACAAGGGTCACATCTAACTCCCTCTTAAATATAGCCAATGAACTGGCCTCAACTACCCTCGGTGGCAGAGAGTTCCAGAGATTCACCACTCTCTGTGTGAAAAAAGTTCTTCTCATCTCGGTTTTAAAGGATTTCCCACTTATCCTTAAGCTGTGACCCCTTGTCCTGGACTTCCCTAACATCGGGAACAATCTTCCTGCATCTAGCCTGTCCAACCCCTTAAGAATTTTGTAAGTAATGTGTCTCCCAGTTAGATACAACCCATGAACTGGACCTTCGGCCCACCAAGCCCCCGCAGCCATCAAACATCCATATAATAATCATGGTGACATGGGTAGGACAGGTTTGAAGGGATATGGACCAAACGTGGGCAGGTGGGACCATTGTAGCTGGGACATGTTGGCCGGTGTGGGCAAGTTGAGCTGAAGGACCTGTTTCCACACTGTGATTATGACTCTATAAAGTATAACTCGTTACATCAGTCCCTTTTTTATATTCTTCCCACATTCCCCTCAACTTTCCCCAGACTCCACCACTGATTTATACTGGGCATAATTTAGAGAGGTTTTTCATAGGTCAACCCTATGTGTCTCCCAGTTAGATTTCCCTCTGCTCTGATGAGAAGTTTCTCCCCATCGACCCGTCCTTCGTGGTGGCCTGGATTATATCCGGCAGCTTCCTGTCCAACAGCTTGGTGGGAATATTAACCGCGGCCGGCCGGCCATGCCCTTCAACATGGCACACACTGCACCTTCCGGCATCCGGACACGGCAAAGTCCCAGCACGCTTTGTGCCCTGGCCTCACATATTGTGTAGGAAGGGACTGTAGATGCTGGTTTACACCAAAGATAGACACAAAATGCTGGAGTAACTCAGCAGGAGAGACAGCATCCTGATCCACACTACCCCTGATAGTGTGCCCCACCCTCACACTCCCCCACCCTCACACTCCCCCCCCCCCCCCCCCCCCCATTTACTGTGCCCCACCCTCACACTCCCCCCCCCCTTTACTGTACCCCCACCCTCACACTCCCCCCGTGACTGTGACCCCCCCTCAGATGCTTGCTGGTCCTGATGCTGGGATTGTTTGTGGATTGGCTTGAGGCAGCAGCCTGCCATTACTGCTTCCGCTGAAGGTAGACACGAAATGCTGGAGTAACTCAGCGGGACAGACAGCATCTCTGGAGAGAAGGAATGGGCGGTGTCGGGTGTGGGTGTTTGATGGCCAGCATAGGCTTGGTGGGCCGAAGGGCCTGTTTATGGGTTGGATCCCTCTGTGACTCTGAACACAAGTGTCACCCATTCGCTCTGTCTAGAGATGCTGCCAGTCCGCTGTCATACACTGGGGCTTGGCCTGCAATGTTCTAGAGTCACAGAGTCATAGAATGATAGAGTGATAGAGTGTGGAAACAGGCCCTTCGGCCCACTAGTCCCACTAGCCTGTTTTCCGTCCATATCCCTCAAATCCTGTCCTATCCAGGTACCTGTCCAGCTGTTTCTTAAATGTTGGGATAGTCCCAGCCTCAACTACCTCCTCTGGCAGCTTGTTCCTTACACCCACCACCCTTTGTGTGAAAAAGGTACCCCTCGGATTCCTATTAAATCTTTTCCCTTCACCTTGAACCCATGTCCTCTGGTCCTCGATTCCCCTACTCTGGGAAAAAGACTGTGCATCTACCTAATCTATTCCTCTCATGATTATGTATACATCTACAAGATCTCCCCTCATCCTCCTAAGCTCCATGGAATAGAGACCCAGCCTACTCAACCTCTCCCTATAGCTCACAGCCTCTAGTCACGGCAACATCCTCATAAATCTTTTCAGAACCCTTTCAAGCTTAACAATGTCTTTCCTATAACATGATGGCCAGAACTGAACACAATACTCTAAATGCAGTCTTATACAACTGCAATATGACCTCCCAACTTCTATACTCAAGTTATGAACGAGAGTTCATGACCTACTCTCATGAGTCAGGAGATCATGAACTCAAATCCCTACAAACGACCCTGGCATTTATGAATGAATAAGTTTATTGGCCAGGTATTCACATACAAGGAATTTGCCTCGGTGCTCCGCCCGCAAGTGACAACATGACATACAGTGACAGTTAGGAATGACACATAAAACATTAAGCATTAACGATAAAACATTATTGATTAAACAGGTGAATTGAATAAAATACCTGAGCAAAAGAAGGCTACAGATTTTTTGTTATTGTAGAGCAACTACTCGTGGAAAAAAACTGTTTTTATGTCTGGCTGTGGCAGCTTTGACAGTCCGGAGTCGCCTTCCAGAGTGAAGTGATTCAAAGAGTTTGTGGCCAGGATGAGAGGGGTCAGAGATGATCTTGCCCGCTCGTTTCCTGGCCATTGCAGTGTCCAGCTCGTCAATGTAGGGAAGGTTACAACCTTCTCAGTTGATCGGACGATTCGCTGCAGCCTCCAGGTGTCGTGCTTGGTGGCTCAGCCAAACCAGACCATGATGGAGAAGGTGAGGACAGACTCTACAATGGCCCTATAGAATTGCAGCCAATCTCAGTAAAACATTGTGTGTAAGAAGGAACTGCAGATGCTGGTTTAAATCGAAGATAGACACAAAGTGCTGGAGTAACTCATCGGGACAGGCAGCATCTCTGGAGAGAAGTTCATTGCATTGTTTGCTGTTAGTGGGAGCTTGCTGTGCACAGATTAGCAGCTGCATTCCCCATATTAACCCAAGCGGCTTCCCCTCACTGGCTGTAAATTACTCCACGTAAATCACTCCCGAGGATGTGACAGGCCCTATATAAATCTTTCTTACGAGCAACCAAAGAGCTACATTTCTGGTGAGATGGATGGCGGGGGTGATTAACGCTGGCGGTCAGTGTTTTTCCTCTTGCCGAGGCTCCAGGCCGTGATGTTTATCTGCACTGTGGCCGACCTCAGCAGCTGCTGGTATGATAACAGCTCCAGTGACCCTGGGCCTCCACTGTATGGGGGACCATCCGAGCCTTCACACGAGGTGATCTAATCGCCAGGGCAGACGAGTAGGATCACAGCTGGGACTAAAGGCACCAAGAGCCACCTCCTACTCGGATCAGCTCCTCCAATCTCCAGCTCGAAATCCTGTGGCCTCCTAAGTTGCCGAATTGGGAGCTGGTAAAGGCTGCATCTGGGGTCTTCAAGGAAGACGGACTTGACATCTGGACCCCAGAACCAGGGGGCACAATTTAAGAATATGGGGTAGGCCATTTAGAACTGAGATGAGGAAAAACGTTTTCACCCAGAGAGTTGTGAATCTGTGGAATTCTCTGCCACAGAAGGCAGTGGAGGTTTTCAAGAGAGAGTTAGATTTAGCTCTCAGGGCTAACGGAATCAAGGGATATGGGGAAAAGGCAGGAACGGGGTACTGATTTTGGATGATCAGCCATGATCATATTGAATGGTGGTGCTGGCTCGAAGGGCCGAATGGCCTACTCCTGCACCTAGTTTCTATGCTTCTATTTCTCAACCAAATAGGCTTACAGGTAAGTGTGAAACAAGGTCTATGATTTGGATGAATGTTAACACAAGGTACTATAGATACAACACAAAGTGCTAGAGTAACTCAGCAAGTCAGGCAACATTTACAATGAACATGGACAGGCGATGTTTCGGGTCAGGATCCTTTTTCAAACTAGAAATAGAAACAGGGAACTACAGATACTGGTTTACGAAAACAGACACAAAGTTTGGAGCAACTCAGCAGATCAGACAGCATCTTTGGAGAACATGGGTAGGAAGCGGTTCGTTGGAGCCCTCCTTCAGACTGATTGTGGGGGTGGGGAGGAAGAAAGTTGGGAGAGGAGGGCAGGACAAAGCTTGGCAGGTACTGGGTTGATAGAGTGAGGAAGGTTTTTAATAGGCAGATAGTTGGGCGAAGCCCAGAGATGAAAAGATTGAAGGAGTGAGACAAAAGGATTAAAGAGTTGCGAATTGCGAAGCCAGAGGAAGGAATGTAGATGGAAGAGGAGAGGGAGGGGAGAAATAGATGTGAATCTAGGTGGGACACAGGAGCGATGGGGGAGTGATAGAAGGGGAGGGGAGAATAAGGTCGGGGGATTGTAATTATGTTCATATCGTTAGGTTGTAAGCTCGCCAAGCCGAATATGAGGTGTTATTCCTCCAGTTTGCGCGTGGCCTCACAATGGCAATCAAGGTGACCGGGACAGAAATGGTCCACGCAGACAGCATCTAAAGTCAGGGTCGAACCCGAGTTTCTGGCGCTGTGAGAAGACAGCTCTGCCAGCTGAGGTAGGAAATGAAAATGTCTAGAAGGAGCAGATTCTATGAGGGAGTTTGTGTTTTTACGGATGTTGCATTGTATCAGGTTCTCTTCCCGGGAATGACGAAGGCTTATCCCTGTTTCATTTTATACCAGGCCATCCAGGTATAACCCCTTAGTTATGTTTGTTTAGAATGCTGGACAGTTCTGAACCCCATGCCCACAAATGTATCCTGAAAGGTGTGCCTTATGACTGTCCCGATTCCAACCCTCATCTAGACCTTCAGGCCAATTTGCAGTGGCCAACAAATCTACCAACCTGCACACCTTTGGGATGCGAGAGGAAACTGGAGTACATACAGGAAGCCCATGCAGACACAGGGATAACATGCAAACTCCACACTGACGGTACCCAAGGTCAGGATTGAACCCAGGTCACTCGAGCTATAAGGTCGAGGCTAAATTATCTGCACCAAGAGGAGGTCTTAGCCCAACGTTGCCAATCCATATCCTCCAGGGATGCTGCCTGAACTGTTGCGTTACTCCAGCACTTTGTAGTCTACACAAAATTCCAGCACCTGCAATTCCTTGTGCCCACTGTGTCTCCCTCTCTGTTATAAATCTGGCATTGAGATGGTGGGGCAACCAGCTGGAGTATTGAATGCTCCAGGTCATTTGAAACGTTAACTGTTTTTCTTTCGCCAAAGATGACGCCTGACCTGCTGAGTGTTTCCTGCATTTCCTGTTTTTATTTCAGATCTGAAGCATCTGCAGTTTTGTTATTTGTTGTTTATTGTTAACATGAGACTTTGGATTGCATTGGCTCCAGTCAACAAAAATGGTTATGACAATCAAAATGCGTGGATTTTCACCCCTAAGTCCCTCTGCTCTACTTCAGCGACTCTCAGACACAGTGATGGAAATCGCTATCAAAATATGGAGGGGACCAGGGGGCAGGGGGGACACAATTACTTGTCAGCCGCACGCGCATGCACACACTCACATACACACGCGAGGCTTCAGAGGCGTCTGCCATGGGCCCTGTGAACGGTAATTACAGCTCCATCCAGTGCTAAGTGCAGCTCAACTCTGCCTGCCTCGCCGGGTTAACCTACAGCCTTGCCTGGACTGACGGAATACCAGTCCAGAGCCGTGGAGCTAGCGCTGCTTCTCCGCACTGGCTGTAAGCCTGGGCCATATTTCCCTTAAGTCCAGGCAGGGCTGTAGGTTAACCCGGCGGGACAGGCTGAGTTGGGCTGGGTTTAGCGCTACTTCTCTGCGCTGGCTGTGGGCCTGGGGGCACCGCGCCCGTCTGACTCCCGATGTCTCTGGCCACCCCTGGGCGTGGGGAGGGAGGGAGGGGCACGGGGATGGTCCAGTGGCAGTTTGGCGGTGAGAGCCAGCCAGGATCGATCCTGGCTGTGGATGAGGCACAGGTCTGTGTCCAGGGCTGCCGTTGTGACCCAACAACCTGAGCATGTCTCCCTCCTCCAATCACCGCGGTCTATCCTCAGTCCCACTCCCCTACTTTCGCTTCTGACCGACACCTCCCTCCTCCAATTATCGCGCTGAATCACCATGTCCCGCCCCCATTGCCTGCTGACCAGCATCCCTCTCGTCCAATCGGCGCCCTCGATCAGCAGTCACACTCCCAGTCTCGCGGAAAGTGGAGATTTCACCGGGTTTTAAAATCTGGATTACAAAAAGTTGGGGGGTAAATGTCCCCCACCTCTCAAAACCCCCCGGGATTTCCGCCATTGCTCAGTCAGATAGAGGGACCCTTCATAGTTTCACTCCACCTTAGCTCCAGGGTCCACTTCTAGTTTCATCTTTGCCCTTCTCACCCCCCTCAGCTGCTCTCTCTTCCATATGCTACAATCTAGACAGGTCATGCAGTATCCCTGGTCTCCTACTCATTCGGACATTGATAAAGGGTTTAAAACCGAGGTGAGTATGAATTTTTTCCCTGGTAGTCAATCTCTGGAATTCCCTGCACTGGAGTGTTGTGGAGGCAAGATTATCGGGAGTATTTAAAGAGGAGGCAGATATATTTTTTACGAGTCTGTGAAATGAAGGGCAACATGGATTTGGATCAATGGAGGAGATGAGGTCTGGGGGCAGATTAACAATAATCATATCGGACGGTGGGACAGACCTGAGGGGCCGAGTGGCCCACTCCTGGTTCTCGTGAACACAGAAACTAATTTTCAGATGCTCAAGCAAAGAAATAGACCGGAGACGGTTACAGTGAAATGTAACTGATCCGTGATTTAATTTGTGAAAGGTCTCCACAGAATAAAGGCTTCTGTTGGCAGAAGGTTTGAGAACAAGAGGAGGCACGTTTAAGGAACTTGGCAAAAGAAACAGAGACATGATGTGGAGTTTGGCTACATAACAAGTTACGTTGATGAAGGTTTCTCTGAGCTGAGGCAACATTCCCCGAGAGGTGGGAGAACCAGATTCGGTCATAAATTTCAACAGGGAATTAAATAATATCTTGAACAGCAACAAGTTTCTGAGCTACGGATAAATTGGATGGGATTAAATGAATACTCTTTTCATGAGCCAGCATATGGATGATGGCAGAAAGGTTGTCGTATGCAGCGTACTATTTCATAATGCAAACAGATTTATAATACAAGGTCTTTGCTCATGGCTGTTGGAACACTGTTGGTAAGGAAAAGGTCGGACTCAGCGAGTTAGCTGGGAAGCAGAGAGGAGGCGATACAGGCTACCAGATTACCAAGCAAGAATAAAGCCAGCACTGACTTTAGTGGGAAGGAGTGATTAAAGAGAAAGGGAGTCTGCAACTTCATGAGAGATAGTGATTTGGTCAGACAGCTGGAGGTCACAAAGATGTGCATAATCTCTGGGTTTTCTGGACAATTTTGACTCAAGGACTTACAGCTGCTTTGGAACTTCCAGAAGCATCTTTTAAAGGGTCCATGCATTGACATAATTAAGGCAGAACTATGAAGAGGGAAATGTTGATGAATGGTATAAATGGAATGATGATGAATCTATAAACAGTGAGCTTCAACTCCAGAGTGTACATGGCATTAAAGATTTTAAGCATAGTGTATACATGTGTACACTGCATTGATGTTGGATTTTTTTATTATTATCACATGTACACAGATACAGCTAAAAAAAATGTTTGCTTTCTATCCAGTCAAAACATACAATACATGAGTACATTCAAGTATAACAGTTAGTGTAAGGGGAAATGTACTAGATTGCAGAGTACTGTGTAGTGTTACTACATTATATCATTACAGCTACAGAGAAAGTGCAGATAAAAAAAGTGTAAGGGGCATAGTAAGGTAGGTTGGGGGATTAAGACTACACCCTGAGGTTATGAGAGGGTGTTGAATAGTCTGATAACAATGGGGAAAGAAGCTGTCCCTGAATCTGGTGGCACGTGGTGGTGATGCAGTGTGATGCGGAGTGACGTGGTGGTGACGCGAAGTGATGCGGTGGTGATGCGGAGTGATGCGGTGGTGATGCGGAGTGACGCGGTGGTGATGCAGTGTGATGCGGAGTGACGCGGTGGTGATGTGGCGTGATGCGGAGTGATGCGGTGGTGATGCAGTGTGATGCGGAGTGACGTGGTGGTGATGCAGTGTGATGCGGAGTGACGTGGTGGTGACGCGGAGTGATGCGGTGGTGATGCGGTGTGATTCGGTGGTGACGCGGTGGTGACGCGGTGGTGATGCAGTGTGATGCGGAGTGACGCGGTGGTGATGCAGTGTGATGCGGAGTGACGTGGTGGTGATGCAGTGTGATGCGGAGTGACGTGGTGGTGACGCGGAGTGACGCGGTGGTGATGCGGTGGTGATGTGGCGTGATGCGGAGTGACGTGGTGGTGATGCGGAGTGACGCGGTGGTGACGCGGGTGGTGATGCGGTGGTGATGCGGAGTGACGTGGTGGTGATGCGGAGTGACGTGGTGGTGATGCAGTGTGATGCGGAGTGACGTGGTGGTGATGCGGAGTGACGCGGTGGTGATGCAGTGTGATGCGGAGTGACGCGGTGGTGACGCGGTGGTGGTGTGGCGTGATGCGGAGTGACGCGGTGGTGATGCGACGTGATGCGGAGTGACGCAGTGGTGATGCAACGTGATGACGTATTGACGCGTGGTGTTTCCTCAAGTGTCGCAACATTTTTTTTGTCGCCGCTGGATTTTGAAATGTTCAAAATCTTTCAGCGACCCTGATACGTCAGTCAATGATGCCGGCAGTCACCGAAAAAATCGCCAAGTGGGACAGGCCCTTTAGGACATTTTCCATGGTGCATCTGTAGAAGTTGGTAAGAGTCTTTGGAGGCATGCCACGGTTTATTAGTCTTCAGAGGAAGGAAAGGTGTTGGTGTGTTTTCTTGGTAAATGTGGCCGGTTCAGGATAAATTGACAAAGTGTGATTTATACCCAGGAACTTGAAGCTCTCAGCCATCTCCATTTCGGTACTGGTCAATAACTAGCTCCTTCATCTAGTTGACATTGAGAGAGAGAAGTTATTGTCTTGATAAAATGTAATGCCCCTGTCCCACTTAGGAAACCTGATCGGAAACCTCTTGAGACTTTTCGCCCCACCCAAGGTTTCCGTGCGGTTCCTGGATGTTGCAGGTGGTTACCGGAGGTTGCAGGTAGTGGAAGCAGGTAAGGAGACTGACAAACACCTCTGGGAACCGCACAGAAACCTTGGGTGGGGCACAAAGTCTCCAGAGGTTTCCATTCAGGTTTCCTAAGTGGGACAGGGGCATAACTAATCCCTCTATCTCTCTCTTGTACTCTTTCGTCATTGATCAGGATCCGGTCAAGATTGTCCTGTGGGGTCACCTGCAAAGTTGTAGATGGAGTTAGGCGCAGGATTTGGCTACATAGCCGTGAGTGTTTATGGAGCGTACTGTGGGACTGGGAACGCACCCCTGCAGGGCACCAGTGTTGAGAATTATGATGAAGGAGAGTTTGCAACCTATCTTCACTGATTGTGGTTTATGGGTTAGGAAGTCAAGGCTCCAGTGGCCGAGGGGTGTGTGTGCTGACTGCTAGTTCTAAGAGTTTGGACATGAGAATGGTAGCGAGTGGAGCTGCAGTCAATACAAAGAGGCAAAAATACAGAGGACTTGAGTAACTCAGCAGGTCAAGCACCATTTGATAGAAACAGAAACATTAAACAGGAGAGAGAGAGCGGATATTGGGGAGGAGTTACCAAAACTTCAAAGCTCACACCAATGGATTGTGTTTAAGAAGGAACTGCAGATGCTGGAGAATCGAAGGTTACACAAAAAAGCTGGAGAAACTCAGCGGGTGCAGCAGCATCTATGGAGCGAAGGAAATAGGCAATGTTTCGGGCCGAAACCTGAAGAAGGGTTTCGGCCCGAAACGTTGCCTATTTCCTTCGCTCCATAGATGCTGCTGCACCCGCTGAGTTTCTCCGGCTTTTTTGTGTAACCCAATGGATTGTATGCTACCCAAGCCAGATATGAGGTACTGTTACTTCGGTTTGCACATGGTCTCAACTGGCAATGGAGGAGGCCCAGGACTGGAAGAATGATATGGGAATAGGAAGGTAAGTTAAAATGGTAAGCAACCGGGAGATCATAAGTGATAGGAGTAGAATTGGGCCATTTGGCCCATCAAGTCACCTCCACCATAAAATCATGGCTGATCTGTCTCACCCTACTAACCCCATTCTCCTGCCTTCTCCCTATAACCTCTGACACCCGTATTAATCAAGAATCTATCTATCTCTCCCTTAAAAATATCCACTGACTTGGCCTCCACAGGCTTCTGTGGCAAAGAATTCCACAGATTCATCACCCTCTGACTAAATAAATTTCTCCTCATCTCCTTCCTAAATGAACATCCTTTAATTCTGAGGCTATGGCCTCTAGTCAAAGACTCTCCCACTAGTGGAAACATCCTCTCCACATCCAGTCGATCCAAGCTTTTCACTATTCTTTATGTTTCAATGAGGTGAGTACAGGCCCAGTGTTCATCATATGTTAACCTACTCATTCCTGGGATCATTCTTGTACACCTCCTCTGGACCCTCTCCAGAGCCAGCACACCCTTCCTCAGATATCAGATCAGACTTTACCATAAGTTTTGGTGAAATGGTCGCACAAGGGTTTGGTGAAATGGTCGCCTAGTCTACGCTTGGTCTCGCCAATGTAAAGAGGTCACATCACGAGTACCCGAATAAGTAGATGAGGTTTTAAGAGGTGCACGTGAACATCTTGGATTGAGATAAGGGAAGAGGTGTTGGGACATGTTACATCTCCTGCAGTTACAGATGAAAATCTGACATAGATATACTTATTATCCAATGTTCCAGTGATGAGTGTGGGGGTAGGGAAAGGAAATTAAAAATCTGAGAGTCATTTAGGTTTAAGTATAAAAATGGGCCATAAAAGATTATAAAGATTTGTATGTAGGACACGATTGGCAAAGCTAATATGGGTCCCTTGCATACTGGGGCAGAAGTAATTATGCTGGAGAAAAAGGCATATTCATGTCACCACCAGAATCAGGGACAATTTCTTCCAAGCTGTTATCAGGCAACTGAATCATCCTACCAGACCCAACGAGCAGTGCTGAACTACTATTTACCTCATTGATGACCCTCGGACTATCCTTGATCAGACTTTTTTGGCTTTACCTTGCACTAAACGTTATTCCCTTATCATGCATCTGTACACTGTAAATGGCTCGATTGTAATCATGTATTGTCTTTCTGCTGATTCTGTTTTTCACTGTACCTCGGTACATGTGACAATAAACTAAACTGAAATGAAGGGAAAAATTACACATAGTGGAGGGCTACAGATCCAGAAAGAGTCCAAAAGTGGATACATCTCCACTATCTGATATTCTGCATCCCATAGTTTTGAATGGAAAAATGTGGGGCAAATGTTGAGAGAAGATATGGAAAGGTAGAACATGTTCTGAATGATACAAAACGGAAAGCAGTTGTTTGCAGAGGGACCTGGGTGTCATTGAACACAAATCATGAGAGTTAAGGAAAGAACTGCAGATGCTGGTTTAAATCGAAGGTAGGCACAAAATGCTGAAGTAACTCAGCGGGACAGGCAGCATCAGGCAGCATCTGGCTCCAGGGTTACTGAGTTACTCCAGCCTTTTGTGTCTACCCTGAGAGATAATATGCAAGGTGAGCAAGCAATTAAGAAGGCAAATCATATCCTGCTCTTCACTATAGGAGAGTTTGAACATGGTTCCTGCAATTCCCGTTGCTTTTGTCTCGCAACCAGTGAGCTGTTTAGAGTCTAACGTGAGCAGGATCCAATCGCGATCCTTTAAAAGGTGCAACAGTTATTCATTATCCCCAACTTCTCGCACTGTAAATCCGTCTCAAGGGCAGAGACTTGACACAAATGCTGGAGTAACTCAGCGGAAAAGGCAGCATCTCTGGAGAGAAGGAATGGGTGACGTTTCGGGTCGAGACCCTTCATCAGACTAGTCAGGGGAAAGAGAAAGGAGAGATATAGACAGTGATGTCAATCCTTTCCTTTTCCCCTGGCTAGTCTGAAGAAGGGTCTCGACCCGATACGCCACCCATTCCTTCTGTCCAGAAATGCTGCCTGTGCCGCTGAGTTACTTCAGCATTTTGTATCTACCTTTGGTTTATAGCAGCATCTGCAGTTCCCTCCTACACATTCAGGGGCAGAGGCAAAGCTTTTCACCAATTGTTATGTATTTGAGCTTGGGTAGGGAATAAGGCTGGGAGAGCTGCCAAATTGTAATTAATACAATAACAGTAGAACAGTAGGAATGTTAAAAGGGGATCTGTCTTTTATTAATAACAAGGCAGCCTTGGTTCTCTGGTGACATATGATATCTATGAGGAGAGGGAGAAGGCCATGGGATGGGCCAGCACAGGGGTGCAGTTGGTAGAGCATCTGCCTCACAACTCCGGTGACCCAGGTTCAATCCTGACCTCGGGTGCTGCTTGTGTGGAGTTTGCATGTTCACCCTTTGACCCCTTGTGTTTCCTCTGGGTGCTCCAGTTTAGAAACATAGAAAGTCATTCGGCCCTTCGAGCCAGCATCGCCATTCTATATGATCATGGCTGATCATCCACAATCAGTACCCCGTTCCTGCTTTCTCCCCATATCCCTTGATCCCTAAGAGGTCTCCTCCCCATCCCGAAGATGTGTGCATCAGTAGGTTAACTGGCCATTGTAAATTGTCCCCAGTGTGTAGAGGCTGGGAGTTGATGGAAATATGGGGAATTATGTAGCATTAGTGTAAATGGGAGGTTGAAGGTCAGCACAGGCTCAGTGGGCTGGAGGGACTGTTTCCGTGCTCTATGACTCTTAGTTTATTTAGGTTTGGCGATGCAGCATGGACCCAGGCCCTCTGGCCCACTGTGTACACGCTGATCACCGACCTCCTGCCCACACATTCCATGCTATCCCACCTTCCCAACCACTCCTTGTACACTAGAGGCAATTTACATAGGCCGATTAACCTAAAAACCCACACGTCTTTGGGAAGCGAGTGGAAACCCGAGCACCCAGAGGAAACCCATGCAATCACAGGGAAAATGTATTAATTCCACACAGACGGCACCTAAGGTCGGGATCGAACCATGGTGGTTCGACCTCTGGCACTGTGAGGCAGACCTCTACCATCCTTGCCTTTGCCACCCTTTGCCTCTGTGCCACCCTAGCTGTGCCTCTATGATATCATCAGGGCTGCCAACCCTCACGCATTGAGCGTGAGAGTCACGCATTTCATGAAATTCTCACGCTCTCACGCTGATGACAGAAGTTCTCACGCTCAATAAACCCTTTCACAAGAGACATCAATCCCGTCACATCTTAGCTTTCAGGGTCAAATAATCTCAGTTTGTTCTAAAAGTCATAGTCTTTCTGTCCTGGTAACACCTGTGAAAATGTTGTTAGGCACTCTTGCTCTGCCTGATGTGAATACTTGAAGCAATTTTTTGAATTAACCAGACGCATGCCCTGCGGTTCAGTAAGTTTTACTGAAGGATGGAATTGCAACACAGGCACAGGATATTTGGACCCACCAGCCCAATTCAGCTCGTGCCAGCCTTGTGTTCAGTTAACGAGTCTCCACTGGAGAATTCAGTGGAATTCAACATGAATATCAATACAAACACATGGTTGAAAAAATACGTTTCATGGAGTCATGCATCACAGAGACCGGCCCCTCAGCCCACTGTGTCTGCATCAACTCCTAACCACACATTTACACTAATCCTACACTATTCCCATTTTATCCTTATCATATTTGCATCAGCTCTCGCTAAGATTCCATCACTCACCTACACATTTACAGCAACCAATAAACCCAATAACTCGCATGTCTTTAGAATGTGGGAGAAAATGAAGCACGTATAGAAGATGGGAGGTCATCTTGTAGTTGTATAAGACGTTGGCGAGGTTGCATTTAGAATATTGTGTGTTCAGTTCTGGGCACCACGTTATCGGAAAGATGTTGTCAAGCTTGAAAGGGTGCAGAGAAGATTTACGAGGATGTTGCCAGGACTCAAGGGTCTGAGCTATAGGGAGAGGTTGAGTAGACTGGGACTATTCCTTGGAGCGCAGGCGGGTGAGGGGTGATCTTATGGAGGTGTATAAAATCATGAGAGGAATAGATTGGGGAGATGCACAGAGTCTCTTGCCCAGAGTAGGGGAATCAAGTCCCAGAGGATTCAAGATTCAAGAGAGTTTATTGTCATGTGTCCCAGATAGGACAATTAATTTCTTGCTTTGCTTCAGCACAACAGAATTATAGACGGCATGAATACAGAACAGATCAGTGTGTCCATATATCATTGTATAAATATATACACACATGAATAAATAAAACAGATAAAGTGCAAATAAATAGATAATGGGCTATTAATGTTCAGAGTTTAGTTTGAGTTGAGTTCAATAGCCTGATGGCTATGGGGAAGAAGCTGTTTCTGAACCTGGACGTTGCGGTCTTCAGGCTCCTGTACCTTCTACCTGAAGGTAGCGGGGAGATGAGTGTGTGGCCAGGATGGTGTGGGTCCATAGGTTTAAGACGAGGGGGAAGCAATCTGAGGAGTTACTTTTTTAACAAAGGGCGGTGGGTGTATGTAGTGAGCTTCCAGAGGAGGTAGTTAAGGCAGGGACTTTTACAAGGTTTAAGAAACAGTTAGACATGGATAGGACAGGTTTGGAGGGATATGGACAGGTGGGACTAGTGTAGCTGGGACATGTTGGCCAGTGTGGGCAAGTTGGGCCGAAGGGCCTGTTTCCACACTGTATCACTCTATGACTATTGTAGAACATGCAAAATCCGCACAGGCAGCAGGGTTGAAACTAGATAGCTGGAGCTGTGTGTTAACAGATATGCCAGGACAGAAAGAGATCTTGGGATTGAAGAACACATTAGAACACAAAGTGCTGGAGTAACTCAGCTGATGATGAGGATCTAAAGAAGAGTACCCACTCAGAACATCACTTATCTGTGTCCTCCACAGATGCTGCCTGACTAGCCGAGTTACTCCGATACTTTGTGTAATATGCAAAGGTTCGGGCATCTGCAGTTCCTTGTGTCTCCATTGAAGAACGTAGCCAAGGTTCAAAGTCTGTCTGCGAATCAACAGTTAACTTCTTCATTTACCAGTCCAATCTAACATTGAGTGTTGGCGTAATTCCTAGCTCAGCCACTGACCTCGAAAGTAAATTCCACAGCCTCACATGTGCGTAGGTCCCTCTGCTCTCTGCACCCTAATCTTGCATTCAAGGCTTCCTTCCAATGACGGGGAGGAAAAAAGAACAAGGAATGTCAACGCACGCACAAATGGTCGAAGGGTAATGTTGAAGTTACTTACCCGGATCCAGGAAAGGTTGTCTACTCTATAGGTGAACTGGTGAACTAATGCTGCAAAAGTAAATGACTTTAATCCTGTGGCCGTTACTCAGTTCTCCTTACATGGGTGACCATAGAGAGAGAAGAAAGGAACGGCGAGAGTTCTTTTTTAACTTCCACATTCCCTTTCAAGACAGCTGAATAGGATTTATAGTCGATGGAACACATTTGAGGTTTGTTCTCTGTTGCAATGTAGAAATCACGGAGCCAGCCTGCACAACATAAGCCCCACACTTGGCAGTGCTCTAATAACCGACTAAATAGAGGAGAAATGATTCAGGCAAGAACGGCCAGCTTCTATTGAACAGTCCCAAGAAGGGTCTCGAACCAAAACGTCGCCGATTCCTTTTCTCCAGAGATGCCGCCTGACCCGCTGAGTTACTCCAGCCTTTAGTGTCGATCGATGGAACAACCTCGAGCACCAGCCCAGTCTCACGCCAAATGGTGACAGAACCTTGGTTTTAAATAAGGTGTCACTCGAGATGTTGTGCCACACAACAAGTGCTGATGGGCTAGCCAGTAAAATACCCGCGCCTGTAGGTGGTGAAGCGGTCTCAAAGGATGGAGAATTGGTGATGGGAATACTTGGAGAATCGGGTGCTGGGAGTAGTGAGGTTAGAGTAATCAGGGGTGAGGATGCTTTGGGAACGAAGGATATCATAAGCAGGAGAGCTTGGGAGTGCTTGAGGTTTAACAACCGTGGAGTGTGGAGGCTGAGAGGCCGATCTGGAGCAGAAGAGTGTGAGGGGCTATTGACTATAACCACTTGTGCTTCAGTTAAATAGGGTGAATGAGCAGGTCCTGCACGGTGCCTTGAAAATATCACAGAGAGGGCTTCTTGTGTGGAGTACATGCGTGTACATCGACTGCCACTTTACGCGTCTGTGTTCTGGGTGTAGAGGCACCTGCTACACTACTACTCCAATTGGATCTGGGCGATCAGGTGGGGGCTGCCGAAATAAGTTTCTCTTACTGCAGAGGTCACTGTCCACCCACCCCATGCTCCCTCCGGCCCAGCCTGCCCCACTAGAGGTGGCCTGCAGCTGATGTAGTGGTCGGTAATGTGCCACCACAAGGGTATTCTCACAAGGCCTTCCTGGGGCAATAAGATGAAGTACAAGCAGGGAACTGTAGATGCAGGCTTAGGAAATTTCGTTATAAATTTCGTTGTACATGGCTCATGTTACAATGACAATAAAGAAATTATTCTGAAGAAGGGTTTCGGCCCGAAACGTTGCCTATTTCCTTCGCTCCATAGATGCTGCTGCACCCGCTGAGTTTCTCCAGCTTTTTTGTGTACCCCAAGAAACTATTCTATTCTATTCTAGGAAGAAAAAAGACACAAGGTGCTGAAGTAACTCAGCGGGTAAGGCGGCATCTCTGGAAAACATGGATAGGTGACATTTTGAGCCGGGACCCTTCTTCAGAACAATTGTAAGAAGGAGGGGAAAGAAAGTTGGCTGGGAGAGGAAGGGCAAAGCCTGGCAGGTTACAGGCGGATACAGGTGAGAGGACGGGGGTTTTGATGGCAAATGGTTGGATAAAGGTCAGAGAGAAAAAGTGTGAGACAAAAGGATTGAGGGGTTGCGGATTGTGAAGCTAGAGGAAGGAATGTGGGTGGGAGGAGAGGGGAAGGGAGAACAAAGTTGTGTCTAATTAGGGCACAGTGAAGAGGGGGGGAGGATAAGGGAGTTGGGGGAAAAGGGGGAGGGGGGTTGAAGGGATCTTAAAATGGGCAATTCGATGCTCATGCAGTTGGGTTGTAAGCTCCCAAGCCGAATATGAGATGGTGCTCCAACAGTTTGCGTGCGGCCCCAATCATGCAATGGAGGAGGTCAGGGACAGAAAGGTCAGTCTGGGGATAGAAATGGGAGTTAAAATGGTTTGAAGCCAGGAGTTCCAGTAGGCCTTCTCAGACTGAGTGCAAATAATTGCCAATAAGATGAGGTTGCAGGTTGAAGTAACCTGTGCCCTGATGTGTTGTGCCCTAGGAAGCCCTATGTGATCAGGGCCACTAGGGCAGGCAACCTCTCAGGGCAAGACCAGCCCAGAGTAAAGCCACTTGCAAACCATTTCAATGGTGGGACTATGCCTGTGGGTGTTAAGATCAACATGACATCATAGTATGTAATCCTCACAAACTGGTCATCTACCAACTCTGGGCCTGTACTCGCTGGAGTGTAGAAGAATGAGGGGAGACCTCATTGAAACATACAGAACAGTGAAAGGCTTGGGTAGAGTGGATGTGGGGAGGATGTTTCCACTAGTGGGAGAGACTAGGACTTGATGTCATAGCCTCAGAATTAAAGGACGTTCTTTTGGGAAGGAGATGATAAATTTATTTCGTCAGAGGGCGGTGAATCTGTGGAATTCTTTGCCTCAGAAGGCTGTGGAGGCCAAGTCAGTGGATATTGTTAAGGCAGAGATAGATAGATTCTTGATCAGTACGGGTGTCAGAGGTTATGGGGAGAAGGCAGGAGAATAGGGTTGGGAGAGAGAGATAGATCAGCCATGATTAAATGGTGGAGTAGACTTGATGGGCTGAATGGTCTAATTCTATTCCTATTCCTTATGACTTGGTTGTCAAAGAGGTTCACATATCAGACAGGAGATGCCAAAGAACTATTCAAGAGTCATGAGTATTTAATTGTCATGGAAACATAGAAAATAGGTGCAGGAGTAGGCCATTCGGACCTTCGAGCCTGCACCGCCATTCAATATGATCATGGCTGATCATCCAACTCAGTATCCTGTACCAGCCTTCTCTCCATTACCCCTGATCCCCTTAGCCACAAGGGCCACATCTAACTCCCTTTTAAATAAAGCCACTGAACTGGCCTCAACTACCTTCTGTGGCAGAGAATTCCACAGATTCACCACTATCTGTGTTAAAAATGTTTTTCTCATCTCAGTACTAAAAGATGAGAAATCTTTTTTTATCCTTAAACTGTGACCCCTTGTTCTGGTCTTCCCCAACATCGGGAACAATCTTCCTGCATCTAGCCTGTCCAACCCCTTAAGAATTTTATAAACTGTACACAATACTCCAGGTGTGGTCTCACCAAGGCCCTGTACAACTGCAGTAGAACCTCCCTGATCTTCTACAAAAATCCTTTTGCTATGAAAGCTAACATACCATTCGCTTTCTTCACTGCCTGCTGCACCTGCATGCCTACTTTCAATGACTGGTGTACCATGACACCCAGATCTCGTTGCATCTCCCCTTTTCCTAATCGGCCACCATTCAGATAATAGTCTACTTTCCTTTGCCACCAAAGTGGATAACCTCACATTTATCCACATTATACTGCATCTGCCATGCGTTTGCCCACTCACCCAACCTATCCAAGTCACCTTGCAGCCTCCTAGCATCCTCCTCACAGCTAACACTGCCCCCCAGCTTCGTGTCATCCGCAAACTTGGAGATGATGCATTCAATTCCCTCATCCAAATCATTAATATATATTGTAAATAGCTGGGGTCCCATGTGCATAGGGGCAGGAACAATTATTTTTTTTACTTGCTGCAGCTTTACAGGCACATTAAATATAACATAAAATATAAATATATATATACTACCTAATAGTGCAACTGTAGCAGTACCAAGTCCACAGTAGATCATTGCTGAAGTAGGTGAAACAATCAACTGCAGATGCTGGTTTACAAAAAAAAAGACATTATGTGCTGGAGTAACTCATCGGGCCAGGCAGTATCATGCTACCTGACCTGTTGAGTTACTCCAGCACATTGTGCCTTTTTGTTGCTGAGGTGGGGTTGTGATTAGGGTTGTGATTAGGGGTGATTCGAGAGCCCCATGGTTACTGAGAAGAAGCTGCTCTTGAACCTTCAACCATAGCAGTGAGTTGAGAGCGTGTACGAGGTGGGGTGGGTCTTTGATGATGTCAGTTGCCTTCTTGAGCAGCGTTTCCTGTAGATCCCTTCGACGGTGGTGAAGCCAATACCTGAGAAGGAGCAGGAAATGTCCACCACATTCTGCAGCTTCCGTCGATCCTGAGTGTGTGAATTACTGAACCAAGAGAGAGATGGAAGAACCTGGTGCAGATCAGACCCAACACAGGAACCATGCTGCCACAAGAGGTGGCAATAAGATATCACGGTCAGCCATTTGGGGTTAAAGTCCACCTCCAAAGACATGACCCTGAGGGATTGCTGCTTTGTTAGAGGCAAGTCTTATCAATGGTTCTCCCTGATGGATTGGTCAATGTTAACTCCTGTCACTAAAACACCTTGCCTTGTCTACACATGGCTATTTGTGGCACTTTGAACTGGTGTGACCTTGCCTGCATTGGGACCAGGACTACATAAAGTATTTCACTGGCTTTTAGATGCTTTGAAATGTCCAGACTCTCCTGCGACTGATGTCCCTTCGAGAGTCAGTGCCATTTCGAGGGTCAAAGGCAGGCAAACCAAAAACCCTTGGGGTCAGAGTGCAAACACTGATGATCCTGGGATTGCCACACACTTCCATCCTCTGGGTTCACACCAGGTTGTATCTCCAAGGCTGAGAACCAGAATATCTTTACACTAAACAAAGATAACTGTGCCGACCTTCAGAGATACACAGTTCATAGCACACCTCCAGATTCAGGGACAGTTTCTTCCCAGCTGATATCAGGCAACTGAATCATCCTACCACAACCAGAGAGCAGTACTATCGACCTCATTGGTGACCCTCGGACTATCCTTGTTTAGCTGGATTTACCTTGCACTAAACGTTATTCCCTTACACTGTAAACAGTTCAATTGTAATCATGTATTGTCTTTCCACTGACTGGATAGACAATAGACAATAGACAATAGGTGCAGGAGTAGGCTATTCGCTCCTTCGAGCCAGCACCGCCATTCAATGTGATCATGGCTGATCATCCCCAATCAGTACCCCGTTCCTGCCTTCTGCCCATATCCCCTGACTCTCCCTGGCACGCAAGAAAAGCTTTTCACTTTACCTCGGTACTGTGACAATAAACTAAACTGAACTAGCCTCTGTGTAATCCCACTGTTTGCACAATCCACTCAAGAGACTGTGTGTGAGAGACTGAGAGTCCACCATTGTCCTCCCACTGTAACAGCCCACAAGTGTATAATGTTATCCCTTGCATTTCTCTGCAGCTCTTCCCAGCACTCAACTCACTACTCTTCCTCGATTACCCCACAACGTTCTCTACCCACCAATGTTCAGTTTGAATGCATGGCCTCTTGGGCCTACGACTACTCTTGTGAATGAAAGGGTGCAGTATGTTGTGGGCAGCAAGCTGTAAACATCCGCATTGTTACAAAATACACAAAACCCTTTCAGTGTGCTGCACAGACGCTGCCCATTGTGGACTGAGGGAGCTTTTGTTTCCTTGTCAGGGTGAGAGTGAGCTATTTTCTTCCTTTCCTTGAGATTCGGTCATTATATTTTCACCCAGAGAGTTGTGAATCTGTGGAATTCTCTGCCACAGAGGGCAGTGGGGGCCAATTCACTGGATATTTTCAAGAGAGTTGGATATACAGTAACTCCTAGGGCTAACAGAATCAAGAGATATGGGGAGAAGGCAGGAACGGGGTACTGATTTTGGACTATCATCCATGATCACATTGAATGGCGGTGCTGGCTCAAAGGGCCGAATGAACTACTCCTGCACCTATTTTCTATGTTTCTATTCCTCGATGCCTTTTCTCAATCCCCCTCTCTAATCTATCTGTTATTCGAGGGTTTGAGTTTAAACAGCACTTTCCTTGGCCTGTTATAGTTCAAGAACTACTCTCAAGGCACACTCGGTGATGTAAGAAATATTAATTGGTTTTAGCCTTGAGGAAGAAAGGTTGTCCAGGATAATGAGGAAACTTTCTCCTGTTCCTCTGGAGTCAGATGAGACATTTCCCTGAGAAGTCTGGTTTTGCTCTCTCATTCGGCAGTCCGACACTCCCTCAGGATAACACTGTTGGAATTTGAGACAATGTTCAAGATTTAAGAGGAGTTGAAGCCCAGGAGCTTGTGACCCTGGAGCTAGTGCACCTGTCAACTGTGTAGTCACAAAACGCTGGAGTAACTCAGCGGGACAGGCAGCATCTCTGGAGAGAAGGAATGAGATGCTGCCTGTCCCGCTGGGTTACTCCAGCATTTTGTGTCTATCTTCGATTTAAACCAGCATCTGCAGTTCTTTCCTACACAAACTGAGTCAAGTCAGGCGGAGTGTATTGTCATGTGCATATACTGTGAGGTAGGGGTACAGTGAGACCTGCCAACTCCGAGGCCAATAAAGCTGGAGAGACAAGTAACTATGCCTGTAGGAAAGAGAAGACGGGCGATGCATTGGGGGACATGTCTGGCAATGGGTGATTCTCATGTCTTGCTCTCACCAAATTGTTCATTCAACCCTGAGGAAGATCTTTGGATAATTCTGACAGTGTGGCTTTAGTACTGGGAATAGGGTAAAGGAGCATCCTACCATGTTTAGTGAAGGGCCTGTTGCAGTTGGACGTCATTTGCGTGTCACAAAAGATGGCGCGCAAAGATTTTGTACATCCCAAATTCCTGGTGCACTGCGCGCGACCGCGCGTCACTGCCTACGTCACCACGCACCATGCGCGCATCACGTGCGCGTCACGACACGCGTGTCATGCGTCGTGACATGTAAATGATGTTGCGTAAATGACACCCCAGTGGGACAGGCCCTTAACACAATACTGAGCAACAAACTTTCCACCAGGGCAGCACAGTGGTGCAGTTGGCACTGCTGCCTCACAGCACTGTCTGTGCAGAGTTTGCATGTTCTCCCTGTGGATCACATCTTCCTGATGTTTTTGGTTTCCTCCCACATCCTTAACCCACAGATGAGTAGGTTCATTGGCTGCTGTGTACTGCCCCTGGCATGGATTGGTGGCAGGAATGTTGATGAGCGTGGCAGAGGGAATAGCTTGCAGGGCAAAGGGGAATGGGGCTAATAGGATTGTTCAGCTGGGAGCCAGCATGACTCAATGGGATGAATGGCCTCCTTCTGGGTCAGAGTAAGTATGAGCGTGAGTGTGGATGAAGACAGTTGACAGAAAATACTGGAGACGCAGGGAACTATATCAGTTAGAATCGTCAGCAAAAATACAAGATGCTGGAGGAACTCAGCGGGTCAGGCAGCATCTGTGGAGGAAATGGACAGGAGACATCCCAGGTTGGGGCCCTTCTTCAGAGTGACAGTCGGGTGGGGGAAGCTGGAAAGAGGTGGGGATGGGACAACACCTGGAGGAGTGAGATGTGAAGTCAGAAGGAGGTATATCGGTGGAAGTAAGATGGGAGGGGAGGAACGTAAAACTAATTTCTAACTAAATCTCATTCACCCACTCCCTCTCTGCCCCTGTGAGACTCCTTGAGTCACAGCTTGGAGACAGACGCTTTAACCCAGTGAATCTGCACCCATTATATTATTGAAAGATGCTGCCTGTCCCACTGATTTACTCCAGCATTTTGTGTCTATCTTCGATTTAAACCAGATTCTGCAGTTCCTTCCTACACATTGAGTCTGCACCTACAGTATGTCTGCCGCACTCCTCTGCTCTCTTTATCCAGTCTTGCTGCCCCTCGAGTTTAATCCCTCTCCCTTCGGCGTGAGTGTCTCCAGAACCCCTCGACAGTGATCCCCTCCCCCTTCCTATCTCTTCAACCTGCACATGCCCAACCTTCTGGTCAACTGTCCAAATGGTCCGCCTTTACCTCGCTGCCTGGCGATTTGTGACCCTCACCCCCACCTTGAAGTGTCCTCGCAGGTATAAGGTGCCTTGTTAATGCAGGTACTTGTCCTCATTCCGACAGGCTCTGGCTCAAACTCTGCTTGATGTTGCTTACAAAATGTCAGCTCAGTGGCTGTAAGCCCTGGCATTACAATCACAATCACAATGATACTTTATCAGCCAAGTATGTTTTGCAACATATGAGGAATTTCATTTGCCAGGTCAGTCATACAAATAAAAAGCAACGGAAAACGCAAAACACATTTTAACATGAACATCCACCACAGTGACTCCTCCACATTCCTCTCTGTGATGGAAGGCGAAAAAAAGTTCAGTTTCTTCCCTTTGCTCTCCCACAGTCGGGGCCTCGAGCCCTCCGTTGACGGGATGATCTTGACTCCCGTAGCTGCCAGCGTTCGGGCCCTCCGCGTCGAGGCGATCAACTCCTGCATCGGGGGGATGTCAGCTCCCCCGCGCCGGGCAAACGAACCCCGCGTTGGGGCTGGTCGAACCTCCCGCAACGTTGGAGCTCCCGACATCCACGGCCTCTCCCGAGACTGCGAGTTCCCGATGTAAAGTCCGCAGGCCACGGTTGGAGCGATCCCAGGCAAGGGATTGACTCCAATGTAAGTCCATGTCCCGCGGTGGGGCCCAAGGTCAGTCCGAGGGGGCCTCCAGCTCCATCGATGGTAGGCCGCAGAGCGACCAGGGAATGCAATCCGAAAATTAATCGAATCTCCAGCAAGGTAAGAAACTGGAAAAAAAAGTTTATCCCGACCCCTCCCCCCACATAAAACAAATCGGAGAACATTTACACAAACTTTTCACGCACACTAAAAATTAAAAAAAATTGGATGAAACAAACAGATTGTTGGCGGGGCTGCCAATCATGCGACGCCCCTGGTGGTGGTGTTACAATGAAGGTTTGCCCACACTACAGTGGTAGTATACTCACGGTAGGTGAGGCCATTGAATCCTCACTGCCTATATCAGAGAGTTGTTTACAATCTCCAGTAGATCTTCACAGCGTCACCACTCAAGGTTTTTGTGTATTCCTTATAGAGCCAAAGTAACAGTGAGAAGGATAACCTTGTTGAGATTTGTGCTTTTCTAAGGAAGTGGATTCTTGTCCCTTCTGCTGGTGCTGAGTGCCACTGGGATACAAGGGCTGCCTGCCCTCTAATCTAGTGCATATCAGCATTGTGTCAGCCCTGCCCTCCCCCCTAGTGTATATCACCAGTGTCAGCCCTGCCCCACTATAACCAGGTCAGCACCCTTGAATGAAGGCACATTCAGCAGCGATCCCATTTATAACTCACACTCACACATACACAGTTGTATCAACTCACACCAGCAGAGGTTGTATAGACCCACACATACACAGTTACATTAACACACGTAGGTAGTTATACACACCCACACATACACTGTTACATTAACACACACAGGCAGAGGTCATACCCACTCAAACATATACAGTTACATTAACACACACAGTTAGTTATACACACATACACAGTTACATTAACAAACATGCTAACATGTACATCAAGGACACTCAACTATGTGCTTCTTTATCACCATAGGAAGTGGGGCAATGGGCTCAATGGTATTGCTCTGTTGCAACTAGCATGGATCTGACAGGCCGGAGAGCCTCCTTCAGTGTGATAATAAATATTGCTAGGTTATAAACACTGACAGCTCAGCAGAAAGCTGTTCAGTTTTGCGATTCCACTGATCCTTGGAAATGTCCGTCTAATTTTGTCCTTCACCCCAACCTTTCCCCATGACCTTGTAAACAAATCTTCTTTGTGGCATGACCCATTGCTCCATGAACGCACTTCAACCTGAAACATTCATTCTGTTTTTCTTTTTGTGTCTGTATCCTGCTTAAACTAAGTCAAGGGACATAAGGACTCAACAGCAGTAGCCAGGCCCCTCGGCCCCTCAATCCTGCCCCACCATTCAATACAACCCTGGCTGATCAATTCTGGCCTCAACACTTCTGTGCATTTTCTCCATTCCTCTCAATTCTTTGATCATTCAAATATTTATCTCTCTCCGCCTTAAATATATCTAATGATCTGGCCTCCACTGCCCTTCAGGGTCAGCTAATTCTAGTTCACTACCCATCTGAGAGAACAGGTTGCTACGCATCTCCATTTTAAATGACTGGCCCCTTATCTTGTAACTAGGCCCCTTTGTTTGTAACTCTTGAAGGAAGAGAGAGAGGTAGATTCTGGTCATTAAAATGTTGGCAGCAGAAGGCATGGTTACCAAGAGCTACTGATTAAATAAAGACCATAATGAGAGGTGAGTGGATATCTCGGGGTGCGAGGGTTGGTGGGAGTTACAGAGATAGAGGGGATGAGGCAGTGGAAAGACTAAGGGTGAGCGCTGTACATTGAAGAGTTCCACCGACCTGACCAAGGAGTTAGTGGTGGGCTTTAGGAGGAGAGGAACACCCCTGTCCCCTGTGTCCATCAGTGGTGTGGATGTGCAGTTTACCAAGGAGTACAAATACCTTGGAGTGTACCTGGACAGTAAACTGGACTGGTCCAGGAACGCTGAGGCCGTGTACAAGGGTGTAGAGCCGGCTGTACATTTTGAGAAGGCTCCACTCCTTCAATGTCTGCAGTGAGATGCTGCAGATGTTCTACCTGTCAAAGGTGTGACTGGAAGACCTGGATGTCCCTCAGTAGGTTTCGTACAGGGATGTGCTGATGCAAGACCAATGTGGGGAAAAGGGGCTATGCAGATGTGGCAGACACAGAATGTGAATGTGGAACATCTGTACAGTCCGTGCCACACCTACTAAGATGCCCACTGTTTGGTGAACAATACAGCCCGGAAGATCTAGCGGTGGCAAACAAGAAGACTGTCCACGGTGCAAGAGCCTGGCCGAACATTTGAAACATAGATGATGGACACGAAAGAAGACTAACGGTGGTAGCCAGTGCCATCTTCTTCGCTGTCGCGATGATGCTGGATTAGCAGGACGAAGGCTGCGGACGGCAACAGGATCAGGAAGGCTGGCTCTGTCCTGGAGGCAAAGTTGGATATGTAGGAGGTGGTGTTGGAGGGGAAACTGCGGAGTATCTTGGACAATACAGCTCACCCCCTCCATGATACACTGGTCAACCTGAGGAGTACCTTCAGCAAGGCTAGTTCCACCAAGTTGCGATACAGAACGCCACAGGAGATCCTTATAGCCTGTGGCTCTCAAACTGTACAACTCCCCCCCCCCCCCCCCCCCCCTTCCGTCGTGGGGTAGAGTGAGACTGACTCCCCTCTCCCCTCCCCCCCTCCCCTCCTCCCCCCCCCCCCCCCCCCCCTCCCCACCTCCCCAATCTTTGCACATCCCCAATCCTTTCCACTCGTCCTTTAATTTCATGTTTCATGTGTCTTGTTGTGTTTTGCGACTGTTGGCAGATCAATTTCCCTCCTGGGATAAATAATGTTCTATCGTATCGTAATTGGGTACGATTGCACAAGCACAGGAGTGAGTCAGGGCAGGAGCAGCAGAACAATGAACACTCAGCTTTACAAAGGAAAGAGTGACAGAGGGTTGGTAGAAATTAAATAAACGAAACACTGGGCTCATCAAACCAAAGCTGATCCCACCTGAACCTAAAGTTCACTTGACATCCTCCGTTGAAATTCAGTGGATAACAATAGGAAGCCACCATCAATAATCAACCATCTCCCACACCCTCAGGGACTGAGTAGAATGAGGGTGGTGTTTGCTAAACCTGATTGCCCGCAGGATTGCCAAAAGCCATTGGTAGGAAACTGAGTCGGCAGGAACTGCAGATGCTGGTGTAAACCGAAGCTAGACGGTCTCCACCTGGAACGTCACCTATTCCTTCTATCCAGAGATGCTGCCTGTCCCGCCAAGTTATGCCCCTGTCCCACTTAGGAAACCTGAACGGAATACTCTGGAGACTTTGCGCCCCACCCAAGGATTCCGTGCGGCTTCCTGGAGGTTGTAGGTGGTTGCCGGAGGTTGCAGGTAGTGGAAGCAGGTAGGGAGACTGACAAAACCTCCGGGAACCTCCGGTGGGGGTGCAAAGTCTCCACGGTTTCCTAAGTGGGACAGGGCATTACTCCTGGGTCTATCTTCAGGGGCGCAAAGTCTCCACCATGGATTTCCCAATGTTCAGCCCTAATCCCTGGGCACACATGGCACTGGTCATTATGGTGGGGCTATCTTCGGTACCAAAACTGAGGGTCAAAAGACCATGAGACTTTAGGGAATGTTCAGCCCAAATCCCTCTGGACACAGGCTGATGGCACTGTCATTATGTCTTATGGTAGACAATCTAACCTACCAGGAGTGGTGCTAAAATTTATTAATACTCGGACTAAATTTTGGAGAATGGGTACCTTATAGGGATTTATAAACCAACGGGGGGAATATAATGTGGATTGCCACCATCCTTTCCCCAGAGTAGAGTTGTGTAAAACCACTAGATAAGGTGAGGAAATGCGATTCCTCCTAAAGGATAAATCATTACCAATTCATAATGAGGGTTAGTCTCCATTCGTCGTTTTTTTTGGAATCATATGGTGCAACACAATTGTAAAAAATCAACTGTTTCAGGACTGGACGAAAGGGTTGGTCAAGATTATAAACAGCATGATCTCCTTTTCTTTTCACTATTTTCTCTCTCAGACTGATCGGGGGCGGGGGTGGGTGGGGACTCAACTTTCTTCATTTACTCGTTTGTGCCATTTCTTCACACGGAGACGGAGTGGGAGGGGGAGTTAGTTGAGCCACATCTTTGCTATCCTTTCGGCTATCTAACTTCTTTTTCTTATTCTCATCTATTTTTCAATGTAGAACGGACGCAATAAAAAAAAAGACCTTGTACATAAAATGCTATTATGAAAAGTCGATATATTAGGCACTTTGCGGTGCCATAGTGCCTGTGCTTACTTCTAAGGGAAGGGAAAATACAATATTAAGGGAGCGGTCTTTGCGGAAGGCAGAAAAGACATGGGAGACTGTACAGTGGTGGAGATAATGGGAAACTGGGCATACACTTTTTGTATGGACGGCTGGTAGGCTGAAAGGTGAGGACCTCCCTTTTGCGAGTGTGGGGAGAGAGAGCAGTGTTGCGGGGTATGGAAGAGACCCTGGTGATCAAGGGAGGAAGAAGAATGTAGACAAGATTCATGGTGGATGCTCATCCGTGGAGCAGTGGTGGGCTTGATTTATTAGGAGAGGCTCGGACTGGATTCCCTGGAGAGATGGTGTGACCTTATAGGGATTTATAAAATCATCAGGGGGGAATATAAGGTGGATTGCCACCATCCTTTCCCCAGAGTAGAGTAGTGTAAAACGAGAGGGCACAGATGTAAGGTGAGAGGAGAAAGCTTCGATGGGGACCGAAAGGACTGGTTTATCACAAAGAGAATGGTGGATATAGAGAACTTGGTGCCAAGGGAGATGGTAGAGGCGGGTAAAAAGCAGGTACACTAACAATTTTTAAAAGGCATTTGTACAGGTACATGGATTGGAAAGGCTTGGAAGAATATGGGCAATAGGCATGACTTTAGCTCAGGGAGGCACTTGGCCAGCATGGAAGAGTTGGTCTCGTCCAAAACATTCTCCATTCCTTCTCTCCAGAGATGCTGCCTGTCACGCTAAATTACTCCAGCATTTTGTGTCTATCACCGGTGTAAACCGGCATCTGCAGTTCCCTCCGCCACATGGAAGAGTTGGGCCTGTTTCCTTCAATAACTTCATGGTATTGAATGTGGATCAGATCAAAGGGGGTGAATGGCCTCCTCCTGCTCATTATTTATGAATCAGCGGCTAACCAAAGCTTTCCACTTTACCTCAGTACATGCTTCAATAATAAACCTGACCCAAACCACCTCTTGCCAGCATCCCTCATCCAACGCTTCCTCCAGCTTGCGTCCTTCAAGAAAGAGACCGACGCACGTGAGCCCGGCCGGTCGCTCTCTTTAAGAAGTGGGATGAAAAGCGCCCGGCACATCCCAGCTCTCTTTCAGGCTCACTGTGGGGAGCCTGAGAGCTTCGCGACACTTTGATCCTGTAATTGGGCCCTGTAGCAATCGCGAGGAAATTGCTCTCCCAATAACCTGCTTTTAATGACAGAACACACATTCCCAAGGAGCAGAAAAATGCCATTCAACTTCAGATCGCAGCTCCGGGGAAGGAACGGCACATGGAGATAATCAGGTTTAATGCCACTCTGCAGCAAGGCAGGGACTGCAACGTGGGAACAGCCTGAGTTGCCTCATTCTTGCTTACCCCAACTGTTCTCAGCAACTTAGAGTTGGTGCTAGATTGAGACGCTCGGAGTAGGTATGGCACAGGCAGCATTGGGGTTTACTGCCAATGAAGCCTGTTGAACCCTATGCCTGACCGCTCCTGGTTTCAGTGTGCTGGGCTGCCATATCGCCAGGCTTTCATCAGGTATTGACAGTGACTGAACATGTCTATAAAATCATGAGAGGAATAGATCGGGTAGATGCACAGAGTCTCTTGCCCAGAGTAGGGGAATCGAGGGCCAAAGGACATAGGTTACGGTGAAGGGGAAAAGATTCAATAGCAATCTGAGGGGTAGCTTTTTCACACATAGGGTGATGGGGGTATGGAACTAGATGCCAGAGGAGGTGGTTGGGGCTGGGACTATCCCAACGTTTAAGAAACATTTAGACAGGTAGATGGATAGGACAGGTTTGGAGGGATATAGACCAAACACAGGGAGGTGGGATTAGTGTAGCTGGGACATTGTTGGTCGGTGTGGGCAAGTTGGGCCGAAGGGCCTGTTTCCACACTGTATCACTCTATGACTCTATGCCATCTCCTGCAGCAGCTTGCAGAATAAAGGCAGAAGAACACATGGGGAGGGGAGGAGGCGGCAAGGGATAGGACTGAAGGACCAGTGTTGCTTCCCTGCCACATCCCCACATCCTTGATTCTCCGGGAGTCAAGGATCAGACACAAAATACTGGAGTAACTCAGCGGGACAGGCATCATCTCTGGAGAGAAGGAATGGGTGACGTTTCGAGTCGAGACCCTTCTGCAGACTCAAGGAGCAGCCTGACGGGGGCTGGCGTGTCAGCTGGAGTAGCAGTTGAGGGAGGGACCTGGCTGTGTGGAGGTTTGGGCTGCGAGATGGGAAGTCAGGGTTCCGGTTATGTGTCTGATGGGGGTATAGAGCCAGATGTTGGGATGATGGAAGGCTGGCTTGGATGTTCAGGTGAGAGGTAGATAAAGCAAGGAAGGTCAGGCGGGAGGTGGGGGTCAGGTTAGAGGTGGAGAAGGGGGAGGGGGTTAGGTCAGGTGGGTCACACGATGGGTGAGAATTGGATTAAGGTTATAGTAGAATTAGGCCATTCGGCCCATCAAGCCTGCTCTGCCATTCAATCATGGCTGATCTACAGTATCTCTCCCTCCTAACCCCATTCTCCTGCCTTCGCCCCATAACCCTTGACACCCGTACTAAACAAGAATCTATCTATCTCTGCCTTAAAATTATCCACTGACTTGGCCTCCAGAGCATTCTGTGGCAAAGAATTCCAGATTCACCATCCTCTGACTAAATAATTTCCCCCTCATCTCCTTCCTAAAAGAATGACATTTAATTCTGAGGCTACGGGCCTCTAGTCCTAGACTCTCCCACTGATGGAAACATCCTCTCCACGTCCACTCTATCCAAGCCTTTCACTATTCTGTACATTTCAATGAGGTCCCCCCCCTCGTTCTTCTAAACTCCAGCGAGTACAGGCCCGGATTGGTGAACATACAGGTGGTGAGAGGGTGAGCTTGGATGACAAGTGCTGGGAGAATAGAGTTGGGCTAGGCATGGGGCTGATGGCAGCTACCAGATGATGGAAGCAGTCAGTTAGGTGAAATGTGGAGGGTGTGGGTTGGGTGCTGTGTGGAAGGCCATTGGGAGGCACCCGGAGGCGATTGTTCACCGAGTGACTGGTATGGGGTCAACTCTGCAGGTCGACAGAGAGAGGAAAGGTTGGGGTAGATGTCATTTGGAGTGGCAGACAGGTGCAGTCATCTTGGCGACTGGAGGCAGCATCTGATCATCTGGCAAATTGGGTGGCAGGTGATTGTTGCAGGTGTGGGGATAAGTTAGAGAGGGTTCTGTGGTATAAGGAGTGAAGGTCAGGTGAGTGGAGTCCCATGTTGGTGAGCGGTGAGGGCAGGGTTGTGTCACAGCTGGGGATGGGGGAGGTGCAATGGCACAAGGTAAAAATAGGTTGACCAGGTTGAGTGGGAGGCATGGTGGGGGGATGTAGTAGGGGAATTGTTGATTGGATTGGGACAATGGGTATTGGGGTTGAGGACAAGATTGCAAACACGTGGGGATTTGGGGCTGGTGGTGAAGGAGGAGATTCTATTGGGGGGTAGGTAGACAATCGAGTTGGGGGGGGGGGGGGGGGGGGTGGATAGTAGTGGGGTTAGGGCAGGTGGATATGGGGATTGTGGTTGGGGCCAGCTGTAGATTGGAAATGGGGACTGGTGGAGACTGGGACTGGGGCTGCAGGTGGGTATTTGACTGGGGGGCTGGTAGATATTAGGGTGAAGAGCAGATGGAGATTTGGGTCAGGATGTGGGGACAAGGGTTAGGGGCAGCTTAGTGATTGGAAATGGGAGCCGCTGGACATTGGGGCTGGGGGTGCAGGTAGAGGTTCTATAAGGGGGCCAGTAGATATTTGGGGGCAGGTGGAGATTGGGGGTGGGACAGGGGTCCCTTTGACTGGGGAGGCAGGTGGAGATTGGGGTCAGGACACGGGGATAAGGGTTGGGGGCAGCTAAGGATTGTAGTGGGGCAGGTGATGAAGATTGGGGTCAGGGCAGGCGGAGATTGGAAGCCGGGGCAGGTAGACATTGGGATGGACGGCAGGTGAAGATAAGGTGTGACAGCAGGTAAAGTGGACGGGTCAATGGGGCTGATGGAGGAAGAGGGAGGGGAGGAGAGAAGGAGGGGTGGAGATAGAGGGGGAGGAGATAGAGAGGGAGGGGAGGGGGTAGAGAGGGAGGGGAGGAGATAGAGAGGGGAGGGGGAGGTGAGAGGGGAGAGGGAGGGGAGAGAGGTGAGGGGAGGAGATAGAGAGGGGAGAAGAGAGGGAGAGGAGAGGGAGGGGAGGAGATAGAGAGGGAGGGGAGGAGATAGAGAGGGAGGGGAGGAGATAGAGAGGGAGGGGAGGAGATAGAGAGGGCGGGGAGGGGGAGAGAAGGAGAGAGAAGAGATTAGGAGGAGATAGAGCAGAGCGGGGGGAGGAGGGAGAGAGGGGGAGAGGAAACAGCAAGCGAGGGAGAGACGGAAGAGGGGGAGGGCACAGGGAGACGGGAGAGAGGGAAGGAGGGGGAGGAGACAGGGGGAGGAGAGTGGGCCGGGCCGGCAGCTCCGGACTCCGGCATTGCCCGGCATTGACACGGGAGCCGCTCCGGCAGCGCCATGGAGCCGGGATCCCGCTGACCGTAACTCTCCCTCTCCCTCTGCGCTGGGGAACAACCGGGGAGCAGAGAGCACCAGGTGAGAGCGCCGTCTCCCGACTACCTGCCGCCCGCCTACCTACCCTGCGCTACCCCCATTTAGTGTTGCCCCCTCTCCTGGCCAGCAACCTCACTCCCTCTGCTCCTTGCCCCTTCCCCCTGCTACTTTCCCCTCTCTGTCTCCCCTTCCTCCAGCTACCTGCTTCCCCCCCACCACCGGCGGGTCTTTCAAAGCAACACACACACACACACACAGGGTGGTTCTTTGGTTGGGGAAGCAGCTGCCTTTTAATCTCTGCCCCAGCAGCCTGCATACTGTAGAGGGGCTCAGTGAACTGCAAGGCTGGGCAGAGAAATAAGCTGCTGCTTCAGCATTTGCAGCTTCAGCAGAGTTTGTGTGGGACAGGTTCTGGGATGAATGAGGGGGTCGGATGAAAGACTGTCTTGTCTCTTCCTCTGCACAGTTCGCAGCTAACTGATTTGGTCTAAATGCCATTCAGCCCGCGCACAGCCTGCTCTCTCCTAGCCCAGAGCCCCACAAACGAACTCTGCCCAGGAACCCCTCCCCTGGCTCTCATCCCTGTAAAACCCCCCTCTCACTCTCATCCCGGTAACCCTCTCCCCCCTCACTCAGCCCCCCCCCCCTCTTCTCACTCACTCCTATAAAGCACCCCCTCTGACATTGAATCTCACCTGCATCTCTCCCTCTCGCTCATACTCTTTCCTTCAACCCCCTCCAGCTCTCCTGCCATCTTCCTACTATCCCAACCCTTCAGCTCCTGCCCCTGTCCCCAGACCTGATTCTCAGCCCCCTGGGCTCTCTCCCCTGCACCTTGCCCTCTGACCCACTGCCCCCTCTGAGACTCCATCCACCCTGCGCCTCCTACACCAAAACCACCCACCCCTGTAAGCGCCTGAAGAAGGGTCTCGACCCGAAACGTCACCCATCCCTTCTCTCCAGAGATGCTGCCTGTCCAGCCGAGTTACTCCAGCATTTTGTGTCTATCTTCGGTGTAAACCAGCAACTGCAGTTCCGTCCCACACATCACTTACCCCTCTGGTGCTCTGACTTCCCCCAACACCAACCCCCTACTGAGGCCTTCCTTCCCATCCGTTTTAGTATCCTGACCCACGGCTCCCCAGCCCAGGTTTCCCCGTCTCTGGATTTTCGTCATTCCTCCAGGCAGTCACGGTGACACAGCGGTAGAGTTACAGCAAAATGCAGCGCCAGAGACCTGGGTTTGATCCCGAACACGGGTGCTGTCTGTACGGAGTTTGTATGTTCTCCTCATCTCCCCATGATCTGTGTGGGTTTTCTCAGAGATCTTCGGTTTCCTCCCACACTCCAAAGACGTACAGGTTTATAGGTTAATTGGCTTGGTATAAATGTAAAATTGCCCAAGTTGGTGATAAGCAGAGTACTGCCCTGCCAACTACAAAAGTCAGAAGGTATCTGAAACCTCCCCCACGCCCCTTCCTTGTGCCCTGACCCCTGACCTCAGGCTCGGCTTCCCCCCCTCCCCTCCCCTGAACTTTTCCACACAAGTGGTTTGTGTATGGAACAAGATGCCAGAGATGATAAGCTGGGATTACACCAATATTTAAGAAACAGACAGGTACATGGATAGGGATATGGGGGACAAAGCAGGAACGGGTACTGATTTTAGATGATCAGCCATGATCTTATTGAATGGTGGTGCTGGTTCGAAGGGCCAAATGGCCTACTCCGGCACCTATTTTTATATGTGTTATATATGAACTGCCAGCTAGCCCAGCCCATACACTAACTCTCTCCAGCTTCCTCTCACTCCCAGATTGTCAACAACTCCCAATCCATGCATCCCTGCCAGGCACGGCTCTCCCCACTTTGCACCCACTGACCCCTCCACGTCTGTGTCTCTGTCTTTTCCTGACACATAACTGACTTAGATTTACTTTCCACTGTTACCTCTGACCCCTGGCCTGCCTTTCTTTCCAGCACGTTTATCTTATCTAAGCTATTTAACATTGTGTTTGGTACACCCTGGTATCACATCACCCTCTGTCTGCACCCCCCCCCCCCACCCCCCCCCACTGCTGCCCGTTAACTCTTCCCTCTCCCACCTCCGCTTGCTACAGAACTTTTGCCAAAGAGATTTTTGTTTACCCAGTAAATTTCACAGCACTGTTTGAAAGTATTTAAATAAATATAGACTCTGAACTCGCTCAAAATTGTAGATGCACAGAGTCTCTTGCCCAGAGTAGGTGAATCGAGGACAAAAGTTTCAGGTGAAGAGGAAAAACATTAATAGGAATCTGCATGACTCAATGGCCATGACTAAAATTGGCATCTTTTCGCAAATGATACTCATCCCTTCAGTAAAGTGCTGGGCTCTGCAGTTCATTCCAAGTCAGATTTTTTTTTTTTGTTCAGCCTTGACTCTCGCCATAAGTTGAGCAGATATGAAAAGCTTGTGTTCATCCAGCTCACGTGTCGCTGTACACGCAGCACTGTACAGCGAAGCAATGACAATGATGTGGTGTGTTGTGATGTGGTCACAAGGCAGATGAGCCAATGTTACTTATGGTTTGTGGGAAGCAACAGGCAAACCAAAGTACAGAGTCCAAAACAACCACAGCTGAAAGATAACTGTGCGACTAAAAACCTTATGGGTGTATTGAGACGAGGAGCAGTGACTTCACTGAAAGATTAGGGCACGCCAAAGCGGTTGCTGCCTTACAGCGCCAGAGACCCGGGTTCGATCCCGACTACGAGTGCTGACCGTACGGGGTTTGTACACACTCACCGTGTGGGTTTTCACCGGGTGCTCCGGTTTCCTCCGACACTCAAAAAACGTACAGGTTTGTAGGTCAATTGTAAATTGTCCCTGGTGTGTGTAGAGTAGTGTTGATGTGCGGGGATGGCTGGCTGGCACGGACCAGGTGGGCCAATGGGCCGTTTCCACGCTGCATCTCCAAACTAAACTAAACTCGACATGGAGGATGGTTGCCATTGGCAAAACCCATTGTCCCATAATCAGGGAATTATACTTGTTAGTACCTGTCATGTTGCGGTGCCTTGCGGCTCACTGCCGACCAAACCGAACGCACCTTGTGCATAACCTTCTTTAGTCAGAGGGTGGTGAATCTGTGGAATTCTTTGCCACAGAAGGCTGTAGAGGTCTAGTCAGTGGACATTTTTAAGGCAGAGATAGATACATCTTTTGATTAGTTCGGGTGTCAGAGGTTATGGGGAGAAGGCAGGAGAATGGAGTCAGGAGGGAGAGATAGATCAGCCGTGATTGAACGGCGGAGTAGACTTGATGGGCCGAATGGCCTAATTCTAATCCTATCCCTCATGAGCTTATGATGCCAGTCATCGGTTAGTTGCAGGTGCCTTTAACAATAACACAGCCAAGTGCAATCCAAGGGCTTCACAGGATCTTTGGTCAGTGAAGTTAACAGGAGGATTACTGGGACATTAAACCAAGTGTGTTAGTGCCTGCTCTCCAAAGTGGAAGTTAAAGATCCCATGACAATAACATGAAGATTTGAAATAAGGAACTTTGAAGCAAAAAAACAGAAAGTGTTGGAAACGCTCATCAATGTTGGGTGCCACCTGAGGGAAGTGAAAATGAGTTACCATTTCAGGGCTGACAGATGGTCTGTGACCTGAAATGTTAATTACTTCTCTCTCCACGTCATTTGTTGTCTTTATTTCATTTTTTTAGCAGGAGGACTGTCCTGGTGCACCAGCTAATATGTATCCTCTGATCAATACCACCAAGGTTTATCACCTCATTGTTATCACGCTCCCGTTTGTCGCGGCTCGGGCGGCACAGTGGCGCAGCGGTAGAGTTGCTGCCTTGCAGCGCCAGAGTCCCAGGTTCGATCCTCCCGTCTGTACGGAGTTTGTACGTTCTCCCTGTGACTGTGTCGGTTTTCTCCGAGATCTTCGGTTTCCACCCACACTCCAAAGACGTGCAGGTTTGTAGGTTAATTGGCCTGGTGTAAATGTGAAATTGTCCCTAGTCTGTGTAGGATAGTGTTAATGTGCGGGATAGCTGGTCGCTGGGGACTCGGTGGGCCACAGGGCCTGTTTCCGCACTGTATCTCTAAACTAAACTGAACTGAATGTCACTATGTAGAACGTTTTTCTACATCACAACCAAGTACATTATTGGCTCGAGAACACACTCTGACATCTTTATTTTTAAGAAGGAACTGCAGATGCTGGAATATCGAAGGTAGACAAAAGTGCTTGAGAAACTCAGCGGGTGCGGCAGCATCTATGGAGCGAAGGAAATAGGCAACGTTTCGGCCCGAAATGTTGCCTATTTCCTTCGCTCCGTAGATGCTGCCGCACCCGCTGAGTTTCTCCTGACATCTTTATTCTTTAGAGGTACCCCTGAAATGGAAACTGATTTGACAACGATCTGAGCTGATGACTGTTACTGCTGACATCTGTGTAATAATATTTATCCTTAATAGAATTTATCTTTATACAAAAGTTGTTTTAAGCACCGCACTAAATGTCGGCGAGATTCCCAGTCTGTGAGGAGGTGGCTCGGCCATTATCCTGGGGCCAGCTTCAGTAACGTCTGGACAGGGGAGAGATGGAACTCCATGGGTAGCACTGGGGAGAAGAGGGTAGGCAGCAGGTCGGCGATGATCTCCACCTACTGTCTCTAGCCTCCACCAGCAAGTTTGCAAGAAAGAACAACCTTGAAACAAAAGCCAGAAAATTCTGGAAACGCTCAAAAGGGTCAGACATCGTCTAGAAAAGTGGCCAATATCATTTTGGGTATCCCAAAGTGTCATGGACCTCTAATGTTGACTGCTTCTCTCTCCACAAATGCTGCCGTGCCTCAGTGGTTTCCGACATTTTTTTTTTTGCTTTAATTTCAGATATTTAGCACCTTTTCATTTCTTCCATTTTCAGGGATGCCCCTTTGGCTGAATAGTATTTGTTGTCTTGCTTGTCACAGTAGAGCACCTTAGTCAGTTGGTGAGCCCCGGTGCTCTCCCTGTGGTGAGACTAAGGGCCTCGCTGTGGGGCACAGAGATGATTCTGTGCTGTCAGAATATTCAGATGGCCACTGGAATGATTTGTCGGCCGTGAAATACCCTTGCTCCTACCCCTGTTGGATATGGTCACCCTGCTCTCCCCATTGCTGCACTTTACCACCACACCCCTCTGCAATGTGTGTTCTACTCTTACTCAGCTCAGAGGCTGCGGAGTTGGATTATACCATCGAGAGCTACCTGCCATCTGGTCCTTATAAGAACCAGCAGTGGAGAGAAGTATCGCAAAGTGAATGCCACGGCCAAATCTGCAAATTATTTTCTGGATTGTAATTTTTTTTTCCAGTGCAGCGCTTGATTAGTTCAGTGCAGTAAGGAACTGCAGATGCTGATTTAAACCAAAGAGAGATACAAAAAGCTGGAGTAACTCAGTGGGTCAGGCAGCACCTCTGGTGAAAAGATGCTGCCTGACCCGCTGAGTTACTGCAGCCTTTTTGTGTCTAGCTTGATTAGTGTCCGCTAACAGGGGCCCTGCTGTCTACTGCTTGAGTGGGATAGTCTAAGATCCAACCCTCGGTCTATCTCGACTAGGGTGTCCCTTCCTACCTTTTCCCACTACTGGCCATTGGGTCTGTCCCCTGCAGCTGAGAGGGCAAATGCCGCAGTTGGACATTTCACAGGTGGTAGTCATCGTCATATGGGCTTCCATGTGATACCATTGAATCAAGATGGTGGACTGCCAGCTCTCCCCCTCTCTCCCCCCCTCTCCCTCCTCCCCCTCTCCCCCCCCTCCCCCCCTCCCTTTCTCCCTCCTCATCCTCCCTCCCCCCTCTCTCCCTCTCTCCTTCATTCTCCCTCCCCCACCTCCCCTCCTTCTCTCCCCCCCCCCTTTCTCCCCCCCCCCCCCTCTCCCCCCCTCTCCCCCTCTCCCCCTCTCCCCCCTCCCCCTCTCCCCCCTCTCCCCCCTCTCCCCCTCTCCCCCTTTCTCCTCTCCCCTCCCTTTCTCCCCCTCTCCTCCCCCCTCTTTCCCCCCCCCCCCTCCCCCCTTTCCCCCCTCTCCCCCCCTCTTTCCCTTTCCCCCCCCCTCTCCCCCTCTCCCCCTCTCCCCTCTCCCCCTCTTTCCCTTTTCTCTTTCTCTTCTCTCTCTCTTCTCTCTCTCCGCTTTCTCTCTCCTCTCTCTCTCTTTTGCATTTCTTGAACAGGTCATTGCTAGGTTCTCTGAGGCCAGTGAAGTGCATCAGAAGTTTGGGTATGGGATTGGGCGACTTGGGAAAAGTTGGTCAGGACAAGTTTGTATCCACGGGAGATAGGCACAAAAGGCTGGAATAACCTAGCGGGACAGGCAGCATCTCTGGATAGAAGGAATGGGTAACGTTTCAGGGTCGAGACACGAAATGTCACCCGTTCCTTCTCTCCAGAGATGCTCCCTGATGCACGGAGGCAGTCCAGCACTTTGTGTTTTTTGTCTATTTCAGATGGCGTTTTCTCTCAAGGCTATGTCTTTCCATCCCCCAATGGATCACGGAAGCGGTGTCTTTCAATATTTTCAAGGCAGAAATAGAGAGGTTCATGATGAGTGTGGGGTGTTGAGAGGTTAGTGGGGGTGAACAGGAAGGCAGAGTTGAGGTTACAGTCAGATCAACCATGATCTTACTGAACAGTAGGGCGGGCTTGATGGGCCGAGTGGCCCAGTGCTACTCCTGACTTGTGCGTTTATGCGCACTGCCGCCATGCAAACGGTCGGCAGCCCATCCGTGTATAGGAAGATCCCGCAATAGGGGTTAGGAGTAGAATTAGGCCATTCGGCCCATCTACTCCACTATTCAATCATGACTGATATGTCCCTCCCTCCCAACCCCTAACCTCTGACACCCGTACTAATCAAGAATCTATCTATCTCTGCCTTAAAAATATCCACTGGCTTTGCCTCCACAGCCTTCTGTGGCAAAGGATTCCAAAAGAAGGCAACTGCGAATGAAAGTGAGTGTAAAGGGCCTGTCCCACATACCGTGTCGCGGGGTGAGGCATGTATGGTGTGAGTAGTCGCCCAAAGAGTCGTACCTTTTTCTGGTCGCCGCTGGATTTTCAACATGTTGAACATTTTCAGAGACCTGCTGCGACTATGACGGGTGCCGACAAGTCTCCGAAAAACTTGCGTAAGTGGGACAGGCCCTTAAGGCACCTTCTCTTATACTGGAGGAGTTGGACTGCAAGTTTCCACCATTAAACCTAGACACGAGGACGTTGACTGAAGCAGTTATCCCCCCCTTCATCTCCTGGGTGTTTTGACTGTATTCCTACAGTTAGACTGGAACAATGACGCCACAAACGGAGTCATGCACCAAGTCATAACGTCTGCCTGACATCCCTCTGGCCCAACAAACACTTTTTTTTCCTGAGTGTGGTTTATCTCTCAAAATACCGTGCTTTCTAAAAATACAAAGCTGATGTGATCCCATGTGTCCACGCCGGCCCTGTGCGAAACATTTGCGGAGTTAATTATAAGCCAGCCTTTGGTCCTTGTGGCTTTGCTGTTGCTCACAATCCTTCAGCTGGCAACGGTGCTGGGGCCGTCTGTGTTCACCCACACAAGCAGCAGGATCTTTCCGTGGGCAGCTCTCTCCCCAAGGCCAGGGCTGAAAGCTGCTGAAATCCCACAAACCCGAGCCACTGCCCATTGTTGAGAGATCGGTTGTTTGTCTGGAAGCGGCAGAATTCCCCTTCGTTCCAGAAAGTGGGGTAGTGGCAATGTCTGTCTCCACCTGAGAGAAGCAGTGGGGCCGGGTAGGGCGCGGACTTGGTGTTCGTTGTTGGTGCGACATTAATCAAACTCAATTCCCCTGTCTTCTAACTGTAATCTCTTACACCCTTACTAGTCACTAATTATCAATCTCCGCTTTAAAAATACCCAATGACTTGATTTTGCCTCCACTGCAGTCTGTGGCAATGAATTCCACAGATTCACCACTCCCTGGCTAAAATTCTTCCTCGTCTACATTCTATTCTTCATTCTCTGTAATATATATTTTTAAGACATGACTTGCAGGTGTTTTTTGGTGTTGACATCCAATAATCTGGTACCACCAGATGTCTTGGGTGTTCCAGATTATCAGTAGTTTTACTGTCCTGCAGTGGTCTGGTAGCAGGACTTGGGATTCCTGGGGCAGCGCTGAGACCCTGCTTGCGACCCCATTAAGTGTGACATCCCCCCCCCCTCTATCCATGCGCAGTGATGCAAGGAAGGCTCTGATGTGCTATTGCGCTTGGGCAGCTTACAACCCAGCGGCATGAGCGATTGTGTAGGAAGGAACTGCAGATGCTGGTTTCAACCGAAGGTAGACACAAAATGCTGGAGTAACTCAGCGGGACAGGCAGCATCTCTGGAGAGAAGGAATGGGTGACGTTTCTGGTTGAGACCTTTCTTCAGAACGATGATTTCTCTAATTCCATGTAACTCCTGCATTCCCTCTCACCTCTCCCCCACTCTAGTCATTCTACCAGTTCCACTGTTCGCATCCTCTTGTTATCACACCTTCCCCAGCCAACAATGGACCATAATGAGCTCCACCCTTCCTGAGGTCATCTGGTGCTGGCCCTGAGTTGGTCCGGCTTGATCCTGCCTCCGGTTTATTCCTATCCCGCCACCCCTATTTTCAGTCTGAAGTAGGGTTTGGACCCGAAGCTTCACCTATTTTTCTTCAGAGATGCTACCTGACCTGCTAGGTTTTGTGACTATAGGGGGGACCTCATTGAAACTTACAGAATAATGAAAGGATGTTTCCACTGGTGGGAGAGTCTAAGACCAGAGGTCATAGTCTCAGAATTAAAGGGCGCTCGTTTAGAAAGGAGGTGAGGAGGAACTTCTTTAATCAGAGGGTAGTTAATCTGTGGAACTTATTGCCACAGAGGGCTGTGGAGACCAAGTCAGTGGAAATTTTTATGGCAGAGGTGGACAAATTCTTGATCAGAACGGGTGTCGAGGGTTATGGGAAGAAGGCAGGAAAATGGGATTAGGAGGGAGAGATCAGCCATGATTGAATGGCGGAGTAGACTTGATGGGCCGAATGGCCTAATTCTACTCCCAAGAACTTGTGAACCATCTTCGGTATAAACCAGCATCTGCAGTTCCTTCCCACACGTTTTGTCTGATGTGCGCATGGCTGATCTGAGCTCACGGGACCTTGTCTGCTCGAGAGGTAGCAAACCTGCAGTGACAGTGAGGTCAACGGCTCCTCCAAGCCGGAAGGGTCGGGGGTTCAGTTCTGAGTCTGGAGGCCCGAGGACATAATCCATGCTGACAAATTGTCACAGCGCTGCCGCATCATCAAAGGCAACTGTCTGTGAGTGCGTGGGTCCCACTGGTTGGGCTTTGGAACATGGCCTTACAATCAGTGAAGACTAGTTTGTATGCCGGAATGTAGATTTTGTCAGACTGCTTTGACTACTGCTGATTAGCAAGAGTGCAAGGTGTGCAGAGATTCAATGTCGGCTTAATCTTGGATTTCTTCCTGTTACTGTACATGTTGTCTGTTATTAATGGAAAGGAACTAAACAGCACATTGACTTCCCAGTTGTTTCCCATCTTTGTCAATATTTACGTCTTTGTTCTTTTTCTATACCTGTGGCTCTAGCACTGTTTTACTGCCTGTGTCTGCACATGAGATACTCGTATCTCTGCGTCTCATCCGTGCTTTCTTCCCGTCTTCTTTACTTTTCCCTCTTTTCGAACTCCCCCTTTTCCAGTTTGTTTCACAAGTTTACAGGAGTAGAATTAGGCCATTCGGCCCGTCGAGTCCACTCCGCCATTCAATCATGGCTGATCTCTGACTCCTAATCCCATTTTCCTGCCTTCTCCCCATAACCCTTGACACCCGTTCTAATCAAGGACTTAGACAAAAATGCTGGAGAAACTCAGCGGGTGCGGCAGCATCTATGGAGCGAAGGAAATAGGCAACGTTTTTGGCCAAAACCCTTCTTCAGACTCCTGTCTGGCATCCAAAAGACGCCAACGCTGGGAAGTGCCCTTTTCCCCACATTCTCCCTGTCACATGTACCGATTCATTCATCATCGTTGAAAACATTAGCGACGCAGTGGGGCCGGTTTACGACGGGCACGGTGTCGGATGCACCACACATCTCTGTCCTCCATGCAGCTGACAAACTCCTCTTCTGTCTCTACACATGCGTTTTCCATCAACCGAGGTACAGTGAAAAGCTTTTTGTTGTGTGCTAACCAGTCAGCAGTGTGATGTATATGTAAATGCCTGTGCCCCTTTAATATAAAGGGCTTTGCCTCGTGATCGAGAGCAGGTGACTTTGGAGAAGTGTCCCTGGGTGGGGCAGAATAAATCATACTTACAAGATGTCGGACGTGTTCTCCTTTTGCTTGTGCTAGTCACAACAGGGCCTTACGTGGTCACAAACATTACAAGCAGAAAGACAATACATGATTACACTCGATCCATTTACAGTGTACAGTTGCATGATAACGGTTGGTGTAAGGTAAAGCCAGTAAAGTTCAATCAAGGATAGTCCGAGGGTCACCAAAGAGGTAGATAGTAGTTCAGCACTGTTCTCTGGTTGTGGTGGGATGATTCAGTTGCCTGATTCTCCTCCACTACACAACAAGAGCAATTTTCAGCGGCCAATTAACCTCTCAACCCACATGTCTTTGAGATGAGGGAGGATGCTGGATCAAGCACAGGAAACCCATTCAGCCGCAGGATGAACATGCAAACTCCACACAGACTGTGCCCAAGATCGGAATTAAATCCGGGTCTCTGGCGCCCTTGGGCAGTGGCTCTGCTCGCTGCGCCTCCGTGTTGCTCTCGGGCAAGGGGTCGCGGGGACTGCGGATGCAGGGAGACCCGGGGTGTGGCGTAGGCTGGAATTACATTGAATTCCTGGGTTTGGTGACCAGCCAGTGGAATGGTCATTACTGGACAAAGAATGGTGCACAATTTGAGGAGGTGACTGGACAGACGTGAGTGAGGGATGATTCCAACTGGACAATTCTCAGTCAGGAATCTTGTGCCAGTCAAACAACAGGGGATAGTTAATTAGTCCAGGAGACACCAGCCATGTTGTCCCTGGAGATCGGTTTGCCTCAGCCGGCCAGGGGTCAGTTGCTGCAGCCTCTCGGCCTTCGAGCGGCTCCCCTGACTCTCCCCCTGTGTTCAGCGGCCGGCGTTTGATCAATGAGCCTCGTCTTAATGTGCCGGTCATGCAGAAAGACACTTGGCCCTTTGTGTGCTGATTATTCCAATTAACATGGTTTGTGAGCATTGATGGTGGGACAATAGGTGGAAAACGGTTGGGTAAGTCTGGGCCTTGCGTTCCCGGCCAGTGTGTGGAAAGTTCTGTCCCATTCCATCGGTCTGTTTGACAACGTCTTGCGGCTAAACTCTTAGTTTCCCCAAGAGCCCCTTTCTCCCGGAGATCAGTTCACACGGTGCCGCCAAGGGGCAAGGGGCAACCATTTGCTAGTTGGCGCCATTTTGACTTTGAAGCTGAGAATGGGTGGGAGTGAAGGAGGTTTTTGGGGGGGAGGGGGAGGGGGGGAAGGGGAAGGGGATGGAGGGTTAAGTCCAGCTTATGGAGTTTTGGGCCTGTGAACCAGCTTCACTCTCCAGACTAAAGGGAAACGAGAGATAGAGACGGTGGTGTCGAGAGATAGAACTGCCTTGCAATTGCCTCCTCCCGCTCTTGATGGCAAGAGCTCCCCCCTCATCTTCTCAGCCCGGGTGCTCCAGTTTCCAGTGGCATCCCAAAGACGCCCAAGTTGGGAAGTTCCCTCGTCCCCACCTTCTCCCTCCAGTTTCTACTCCACGACACGAACATTTACGAGTTGTCGCCATATTGCCTTTGGCTGGGAATGGATGTAAGCAAAGGAGATTGGTGGTGTCGTGCGTGTGTGTGTGTGGGGGGGGGGGGGAGGGTTTACTAATGAAGTTTTGGCATGTGATCCATCTTCACTCTCCAGACTAAACATGAGAGAATTCTGCATTGCCTTAGATTTTCAATTGGTATGTGCCACACGGGCTCCATCAGCCTGCGGTGGCTGATGGAGCCTGAGGGTCTAAAAGGCCCTTGGACCATCTCCTCGATTTTAAGGCCTTTCCTGTAATGGACCCTCGGTACTAAAGGTCTCAATCCAAAATGTCACCAATTCTTTTTCTCTCTCCCCTCCCTCACAAGATGTTTCTCCAGCATGTTGGTTTTTGCCCCTGCCCTGTGTTTAGCCCTCAATCAATGTCTTCAGAAACACACCTTGCTTAACGTAAGGTCATAAGGAATAGCAGAACTAGGCCATTCGGCCCATCAAGTCTACTCTGCCATGGCTGATCTACCTCTCCCTCCTAACCCCATTCTCCTGCCTTCTCCCCATAATCACTGATACCTGTACTAATCAATAAACGTGACCTTGTTCTTAATTGGGACTTTGCTATGTTCCAGTTGCTTGCTGTGTCGCCTGGTATTGCAACACTGCCCAATGCTTTTCATTGCTGTCAAAGCACTTTGAGGACAGTGTTGTGTGCTGGTGGGGTTGATGGGGAAATGCAAGTCTTTATGCTTTGGAAAGGCAAACTCCCGCTGTGTTTATATTTTTTGTGTGGCCTTACTTTGGCCAAGATAATCGAGCCTTCTCCCTGTGCCTCTGCCCCTTGGAAACATAGAAAATAGATGCTGGGGTAGGCCATTCAGCCCTTCGAGCCAGCAATATGATCATGGCTGATCATCCAAAATCAGTGTCCCGTTCCTGCTTTCTCCCCATATCCCTTGATTCCGTTAGCCCTAAGAGCTATATCTAACTCTCTCTTGAAAACATCCAGTGAATTGGCCTCCACTGCCTTCTGTGGCAGAGAATTCCACAGATTCACAACTCTCTGGATGAAAATGTTTCTCCTCATCTCAGTCCTAAATGGCCTACCCCTTATTCTTACACTGTGAACCCCTGGTTCTGGACTCCCCCAACATTGGGAACATCTGAATGACCTCTCCCCTGCTGTTCCCTGCTTAATCTGGTAACGCTTCTGTGTTTGCAGACTCGGAGGACCGCTTGGAGGACAACTCGGCCTTTTTTAGGCAGGTGACGGACGCTTACCATGGCACTGGTGGCAGAGAACGGCAATGGCGGCTCGGATTGGCAGAAGCGGTGTGTGGTGCTGGAGTCCCAGCTCTACAGGTTCCGGCTGCAGGCGTGCAAGATCCGCGAGCTACTGGCTGAGAAGGTGAGCGGGAAGCTCGTGGCATTAAGAGCCGGAGGACGCCACTCGGCCCCTCGAGCCCTGTTCCCCTCCATTCAAAAAGATTGTGGCTGATTTGATTGTAACCTCATCTCCATGGTTCCATCTACTCGTGGTGACCTTAAACCCCCTTACTTTGACAGGAAAACTGGCCATATCTGTCGATAAGTCAAAATCTTTCTCCACCAGCTTTTAAACAAAAGACTTTCAAAGATATTCAGCCTTTGGGAGAAAAATCCTGCCTCATCTCTGTCATAAATGTGCGTCCCTAATTCTGAGGCAGCGGGGAATTGATCTGCTTGATGGAGGCAGGCCAGTGCTTCTTAATTTTCCAGCAATATATAAACATAACTTAACCCCGAGTCAGTCCAGTTGCTTCGTTGAGGAGAATCGGGTTTAGAAAGGTGGAGCACTGGGATCGCTCTGTGGCAGGGTGTGGGTAGGATCAGGATCAGGATCATCCTCCTGGAATTAGGGCAAAACTTTTCAAGAGGAAAATTGGGGAACATCTTCTCAAACCGGAGTGTGCTGGAAATCCTCATCTCAAGGCCAAGGGCAGCAGTGACAGTCACAACCACGTGGCGAGATGCGCTAATCCTTGTTGGTAAACGTATGGGTGAAAGGCAGGTTTATATTCACTCAAATTTAGAGTGGGCTTATAGTCACTGGAATTCAGAAGGATGAGAGGGTTCTTATAGAAACATATAACATTCTTCAGGGATTGGACAGGCTAGATGCAGAACAAATGTTCCCAATGTTGGGAGAGTCCAGAACCAGGGGTCACAGTTTAAGAATAAGGGGTAAGCCACTTAGGACTGAGATGAGGAAAAACCTTTTTCACGCAGACAGTTGTGAATCTGTGGAATTCTCTGCCACAGAAGGCAGTGGAGGCCAATTCACTGGATGTTTTCAAGAGAGGGTTAGATATAGCTCTTAGGGTTAACGGAATCAAGGGATATGGGGAGTAAGCAGGAAAGGGGTACTGATTTTGGATGATATGGAATGATCAGCCATGGTGCTGGCTCGGAGGACTGAATGGCCTTCTGTTGCACCTATTTTCTGTGTTTCTAACTGGGGTTAAGGTTGAGAGCAGCTGTGGCGTAATTGAGAGCATGCCAGCTCTGAACGGCAGTCTCCTGTTTCCAATGTTCCAGTCGCAAAATGTGACATAAAGTACGGGGCAAGTTGCCGCTTGGCGGGTTCTGAATGAGAGGGTCAGTTGGAGAGCGTTACAATAGTTGAATCTAAATGAATGAAGTTCAGAGAAGTGAACTTGGCGCCAAGTTCCTGCACCTCTGTGGGACAGAACTAACTCCACTAGGTGATGTAGAATGAAATAGAAGTGACCTAAAACGTTTGACTTTTACCAGCTCCAACATGATGGGCAGGCTATAGTTTTAGTTTTTAGTTTAGAGATACAGCGCACAAACAGGCCCTTCGGCCCATTGGGTCCGTGCCGACCAGCCGATCCCCGCATACTAATAATGTCCTCCACACACGAGGGACAATTTTTACATTTACCAAGCCAATTTACCGATAAACCTGTACGTCTTTGGAGTTTGTGGGAGGAAGATCTCGGTGAAAACCCACGCAGGTTATGGGGAGAACGTGCGAACTCCGTACAGACAGCACCCGTAGTTGGGAATCGAACCCGGCACTGTTAGCGCTGTAAGGCAGCAAGTTCGGAGTTTGTGGGTCTGGACGGCTCAGCATGGCTGCAGATCTTACTCTCTATGTCAACCCACCATATTAATGTGGATGTCCCTTACAGTTCAGCTGAAAGTCAGGCTGATGGCTCAGTAGTGTGGTTGGATGTTACAGCGCCTGATCATGTTACATTTTAACTTTGTCTTGTTAAAAGTGTGTGTGTCAGAGGTCGGGGTGAACTGGCTCTGTGTGCGTAAGGTGAGGTTTTGTTCCAGACCTCGGGCACCTGTCCTCTTTAACAGCCATGTGTATGGTGTACAATACCATAGAGCTCGTTCATCCATGGTGGCCAGCTGTCAGCTGTGGATCAGTGCCTTTGGGACGCACTCCCGGGATAAAAAACAGTCAGGATGTGGCCAAAGTCGGGATTTATCTCTGTTGACCTTGGGGGAACATGGTGAGAGTTTTCCTTGACATGGTGAAGGACCTTGCACAGTTCTAGGATTTAGACCCAGGGATAATGGAGGACCAGCTATGAAGAGTTGGGATGTTGTGCACAGTGGAGGGAGGAACCACAGATGTTTGAGACCCCCTCCTAAAGGGGTTCATTTGAACTGCACTTTCATTGCAAATTGAATCAACATGAAAAAGGTCCCATGTGGCCAGCTGAATGAGCAATTCCTGTCTCCAGTTGTCCTTTCTAAAGGTGAAATGGCAGATGGAATACAGCGTAGAAAAGTTTGGAGACATGCATTTTGGTCTAAATGGGGAGAGAATTCAGAAATCGGAGGTGCAAAGGGACTTGGGAGTGCTGGTGCAGGATTCCCAATTAGTTAATTGGCAAGTTGAATCAGTAGTAAGGAAGGTGAATGCAATGCTAGCATTTATTTCAAGAGGACCACAATACAAAAACAGAGATGTAATGCCGAGGCTTTATAACGCTGGTCAGACCGCATTTGTAGGATTGTGAGCCATTTTGGGCGTCATATCGGAGGAAGAATGTGCTGGCTCTGGAGAGGGTCCAGAGGAGGTTTACGAGAATGATCCCAGGAATGATTGGGTTAAAATATGATGTGCATTTGTCGGCACTGGACCTGTACTCGTTGGAGTTTAGAAGGATAAGGGGGAACATCACTGAAACTTACCAAATAGTGAAAGGCTTGGATAGAGTGGATGTGGAGAGGATGTTTCCTCTAGTGGGAGAGTCTAGAACCAGAGGTCATCGCCTCAGAATTAAAGGGCGTCCTTTTGAAAGGAGATGAGGAGAAATGTCTTTAGTCAGAGGGTGGTGAATCTGTGGAATTCATTGCCACAGAAGGCTGTGGAGGCCAAGTCAATGGATCATTTTTAAGGCAAAGATAGATAGATTCTTGATTAGTACGGGTGTCCGGGTTTATGGGGAGACGGCAGGAGAATGGGGTTAGGTGGGAGAGATAGATCAGCCATGATTGAATGGTGGAGTAGTCTTGATGGGCCGAATGGCCTAATTGTGCATAATCCCATCACTTATGCACCTCTTTGCAATACAAGCCCAAGTTGAGAAGTGGTTCAATCGCTGTGCAGATCCCCAGGGCTTCTCCAGATTGTGGGAGGTACCAGGTACACAAGTCCTTTCCCACATCTGTGTGTGATGTGAGCGTGTCTGCTGCTGGTCCGGAGTGCACATAGTGAGTTGGCCGTCGATAAGCTCCCCCAGTGGGACGTCCCCAACCCCTTGCACACTCAAGCAGGGCCTGAAGTCACCGTTCCTTTCCTTTTAACCCAGTTTATAATCACCAGCTCCTGATTGATACCAGCAGTCCAATTCTATAATTAGAAAGAGCAGAACTGGCCAAGGGAGGCTTGGGGAGGGAACAAAGGTGGTGACGAGGGGGTTATTAAGGGAGTGGTTTCACATTGCAACTAGTGCTCCACCAGATCTGGTCTCCGGTGCTAGAGCAGGCTCATTGCTAGTGTGGCAACGGACCCTTTTTCATCACTGCCCTTTGTAGTTTCTTCTAAAGGATAATTCTCTGCTCGCTGAAGCATTAGACGCCAGTGTAGGAGACTGGCACAACAGTCATCCCAACTTTTCCCTTGGCTGGGCATCAAGTAACCCGGGCTGGAGTCCGGATATAATCTCCCTGCTTTGCCCTGCTGCTTCATGTCGATTCCCAGGCATGGTCCTGAAAAAATAGTGGGGGGGGGGTGGGTGGAATCTGCTTTCAAATGTGGCTCACTTGACAATGGAGAGCCAACAGAGATGTCAATGCATAACGGAGTTTGTCGATCTAAATCCTGCAGCTCCCCCCCCCCCTCTTTGAGTCTACACATTCTGCACTTGCACGGTTTAATGAGCACGCAAGGTTTGGATACCAGATCAGACGCAGCTCGTTCAGTGCAATGCTAATCTCCCTCCATTGTGTCCTGTTGAGCATGGCCACGTCAGATGTGGGATAGATCAGATTGTAAGGCAAGGCTTTTGAAGGTTTTCGCTGTGTACCCAAGTTGCCTGCGTTATAACACATACTCTTTTGGAGTGTGCTGAGGGGCACGGAGCATAAATGCGAGATTCTTACAACTTAGACATAGGAGGGAGAAAATAGGTGCAGGAGGAGGCCATTCGGCCCTTCGAGGCAGCATCGCTATTCAATATGATCATGGTTGATCATCCAAAATCAGTATCCCTTCCTGCTTTTTCCCCATATCCCTTGATTCCGTTAGCCCTAACAGCTATATCTAACTCTCTCTTGAAACCATCCAGCGAATTGGCCTCCACTGCCTTCTGTGGCAGAGAATTCCACAGATTCACAACTCTCTGGGTGAAAAGGATTTTCCTCATCTCAGTCCTAAACGGAAGTCCTCTAGTGGCAAATGCTCTGTCTCTATTCAAGAAGGGCTGCGGAGAGAAGCCTGGGAACTTCAGGCCAATGAGCCTAACATCTGCACAGGGCAAGGTTTTTTACACAGGACTGGAACGTATGGTGGTGGTTGTGGAGGCAGATACAACAGTGGCGTTTAAGAGGCTTTTAGATAGACACGTGGAAGTGCAGGGAATAGAGGGCTGTGGATCATGTGCTGAGAGAGGAGATCGTTTTTTCTTGGCATCGTGTCTGGCACAAACACTGTGGGCCGAAGGGCCCCTTCAAATGCTGGACTGTTCTAGGTTTAATCCCTCCGTCTCTCCCCAACCTATAACCTCCCAAGCCTTGTACTCCCTGGGGTTTCTGCAACCCTTTCCTTCCACCCCCAGCGGACATGCCTCCAGCTCACTCGGCCCCCGGTTGTCTCATTCTTTCCACAACCTTCTCATCCTCTTAAGACGCTCCTTGAAATCTGTCTCATTCATCAAGCGTTTTGTCACCTGACCACGTATGGTGAGTGTCAGATTTTCTTTGATACTGTTGCTGCAGGGGCATATTTAAGATGTTATACACATTAAAAGTGCTGATAAATGGTGGTATTGTTTCAACATACATTGGAGCTGTGATACCACTTCAGTGCTCGGGTTTGGTCTGGCAGGCAGGGCGCTAACTGTCTGGCTGTGGTTCTACTGCAGACAATGGGAGTCTAAGCTCAAGATAGACAACAGGGGATTTAATGTGAAGGAAGAAACTGCAGGTGCTGGTTTACACTTAAGATAGACACAAAATGCTGGAGTAAGTCAGCGGGTCAGATAACATCTCTGGAGAAAAGGAATAGGTGACGTTTTGGGTTGAGACCCTTTTTCAGACTCTGTCCCACTGAGTTACTCCAGCTTTTTGTGTCTATCTTTGCTTTAAACCAGAAGCTGCAGTTCCTTCCTACACAGTGAAGCCAAACTCTGTTCATTTGCCTTCAACTAGCATCCGAGCTGCAAATTTCACTGATGACAAAGGTAGATAAAAATGCTGGAGAAACTCAGCGGGTGAGGCAGCATCTATGGAGCGAAGGAACAGGTGACGTTTCGGATCGAGACCCTTTGTTTCACTAATTAAAAATTAGATGTGCTGAAGGAACGCCGCTGGTCTGTGGAGGGAAATGTACGAGCGATATTTCAGGCCTGGTCCCTTCTTCAGATTGATGTGGGGACAGTGAAGCTGGAAAGGAGGAGGGGGGATCGGGCAAAACCTAGCAAGTGATGGGTGGGTACAAATGACGGCGAGGGGGAGGGGGGGGGATGGGTAGATGGAGGATGGCGTAAGTGACAAAGGCTAGAGATGAAAATAGACAGTAGGTGCAGGAGTAGACCATTTGGCCCTTCGAGCCAGCACCATCATTGGCTGATCATCTACAATCTGTACCCAGTTCCTGCCTTCTCACCATAGCCCCTGACTCCACTATTTTAAGAGCTCTATCTAGCTCCCTCTTGAAAGCATCCAGAGAATTGGCCTCCACTGCCTTCTGAGGCAGAGAATTCCACAGATTCACAACTCTCTGTGTGAAAAAGGTTTTCCTCATCTCCGTTCTAAATGACCGTGAACCTACGCTGCCCTCCCTCAATAGCAAGTTGTCCTCAAATTTGGAGACCAAAACTGCTCACAATGCTCCAGGTGTGGTTTCACTAGGGCCCTGTACAACTGTAGAAGGACGTCTGGAAATGAAACAAAAGGGTGTCAGATAAGGAAAGAAAAGGAGTGAAATGTAAAGCCAGTGGGAGGAGTGTTGGTGGAATAGGACAAGGGGAATAAACGGGAAATGTGGGATGTGGAGATGGAAGATGAGTGTATAAAGGAGAGGAGAGGAGCAGGGTATCGGGAGTGGTGGGAGGAATGTGGGCGCACCCAGGGATGGGTGGGGGGGGCGGGTGGAGACGAGGGAGGGGGGCTAGTGGGGAGCTATTACATAAAATGAGAGAATCCAACACTCATTAGATTGTAAGATATCCATGCAAAATATGAGGTGTTGTTCCTCGTGTTTGCATGTGGCCTTACTCTGGCAATGGATGAAGCTCAAAACAGAAAAGTCGGTACGGGAATAGGAAGGGGAGTTAAAATGGTTAGCAACTGGTTGATCCAGCGGGCCTAAGCAGACCAAAGCACGTGCTCAGCAAAATGATCACCAAAGGGCCTGTCCCACTTGGCCGTCATTTGCACGTAATTTACGCAACATAATTTACGCACGTGCGCCATGACACGCACGTGATGTGCGTATGGTGAGCATTACACATGCATGGTGCGTGGTGACATAGGCAGTGACGCGCGGTGTCCCAGGATCTTGTGATGTCCAAAACTATGTCCATTAACTCTCACAGCTGCCTTGACTATACCTCCTCGAACTCCATCTATTGTAAGCCCGCCATACCTTGCTCTCATTTTCTTCATCTCTACCCGCATCTCATCATTGTCCCGTAGTTCTACTCTCACTCTCCCACCCCGCTCCAGCAGGAACAAGGATGGAGTTCCCCGAGTCCTTGCCTTTCCTCTCACCAGCCTCTGCATCGAACTTCCTCATTCTCTGGCATTCCACCACCTTCAACGTGATCCCACAACAAGTCAGCACTTTCGATCCCTTTCTTATTTCTGTTGCGTCTGTCTGCAGCTACTTGGTCCACAGGAGACACCTTTCCAGTCACCACCTCTCTCGTTTCATCCAGAATCCTCAGCAAACCTTCCAGGTGACACAGGTTCACGAGCATCTCTAGCAACCTTCTTTACTGCATTTGATGCTCCTGATATGGCCCTTTTGTGTTTACGAGACTAGGTGTAGACTAATCGAGTGTTCGTCCAATATTAATATCTCTATCGCCAATGTAAATTCTTAAGGGTCTGTCCCACTTGGGCGTCATTTACCCGTCACGAAGCACGATGCGCGCGCCGTGATGCGCGCATGGCACGTGGTGAGGCGTGATGGCGTAGGCAGTGACGCGCGGTCCCAGGATTTTGGGATTCACAAAATCTTTGCGCGTCATCTGCGTGACGCGTACATGACGCCCAAGTGGGACAGGCCCTTAATCATTTGTAGCTCCCCTTCCAATTCCCAGACTGACGTTTCCAGTCCTGGTCTCCTCCATTGCCAGAGTGAGGCCATATACAAGCTGGACAGACAACACCTCATGTTCTGCTTGGGCAGCTTACAACCCAACTGTGTGAACATTGAATTCTCCAATTTCAATTAATGCCTTCTCCTTACCACTCTGGTGAGCACACAATTCTCCCACCATCTCCCATCACCCTCGTCACCCTGTCCCTTTTCCCTTCTTCATATGTTCATTCCCCCATCTTCGAGTATCCTATTTCCCTATTATCCCTCCCCCCCCTGACCCCTTCCATCCATTCCCCTCTTCCCCCTCACCCCTTCCATCCATTCCCCCATCCTTTGGCTTTGCATTTCATAAGTGATAGGAGCAGAATTAGGCCATTCGGCCCATCAAATCTACTCCGCCATTCAATCATGGCTGATCTATCTCTCCCTCCTGACTCCATTCTCCTGCCTTCTCCCCTTAACCTCTGACACCCGTACTAATCACGAATTCTCACTCTGTACTGTACTTTCACCCGTACTAATCAAGAGATGTCCTCTTTCCTTATCTGACATTTTTTTTCTCTTTTTCACCCCTAGCCTTTGTTAATCTTTGCTCCCCTCATCTGGATCTATCTATCGCCTGTGTAGGAAGGAACTGCAGATGCTGGTTTAAACCAAAGATAGACAAAAAATGCTGGTGTAACTCAGCAGGACAGGCAGCATCTCTGGAGAGAAGGAATGGGTGATGTTTTGGGGCAAGACCCTTCCAATTTAGTCTGAGGAATGGTCTCTACCTGAAACGTCACCCATTCCTTCTCTCCAGAGATGTTGCCTGTCCCGCTGAGTTACTCCATCATTTTGTGTCTATCTATCACTTGCCAGACTTTGCCCCGTCCCTGGATTTCTTTTCCAACTTATTCCCCGTACTCCAATCAGTCTGAAGAATGTACTGTCCTGAAACATTGTCTGCCCATTTCGTTCCACAGATGCTACCTGACCCGCCAAGTTCCTCTAACATTTTTGTATTTTGCTCGAGGCTCCTGCATCTGTAGGCCCTTGCGTCTCTCTTGTTCACGATCTATACTGATTGGATCGCTATTAATTAATTCTCAGCAGACCTGGACATGGAATCAGAATTTCACCAGCACAGAAACAGGCCCTTCGGCCCACCCTGCCCATGCAAAAACCCTTCATTCTAATCTGCATTGAGTCTGCATCCCGGGGGCATGAACATCGAATTCTCCCAATTTTGTTAGTCCTTGCTGTCTCCTCCCCCTCCTCAGCCCCCCCTGCTGTCTCCTCCCATCCCCCAGCCTTCGGGCTCCTCCTCCTTTTCCCTTTCTTGTCCCCGCCCACCCCCGTCCCCGATCAGTCTGAAGAAGGGTTTCGGCCCGAAACGTTGCCTATTTCCTTCGCTCCATAGATGCTGCTGCACCCGCTGAGTTTCTCCAGCTTTTTTGTGTAACCTTTGATTCTCCAGCATCTGCAGTTCCCTCTTAAACCCTTTATTCTAATATAGTTTGCCTGCACTTTGTTTTTAGCCTTCTCTCTCTTTCCCATTCAAGTTCCTTGCAGGAAAGGAGGACGTCTATTTGTGAACCAGCCATTTCATTATGTTTACTGCCCCATTACACTGCCCCAATTATTGTATTTGGCGTGTTTGTCTGAGTCTGTGCCTGAGAGCTACTGTGAATGATTTTCATTGTACCTGTACCTCACTTGCACAATGGCGCTAGGGTAAACATGACTTGACTTAATTGACTACCTTTCCCAGTTTTTTAAAATCCAGTTCCATTGTGATAGTTCTCGTGGATCTGCTCCTAGTTTGACTTGCACAAAAAGCTGGAGTAACTCAGTGGGTTGTCTATCTTTGGTTTAAATCAGCACCTGCAGTTCCTTCCTACTCACCTAGTTTGATCTGTGTAGATTATATCAAGCTGCTGTACTGCAAGAACCAACTAACATTATCTTCTCTACATTTTCCTTGATCTCCATTCCCGTTGTCCGGTATTCACACCTTACACTTCCTTATCTATACACTTCCTTATCTATGTACCTCCCACATCAGTCTGAAGAAGGGTCTCGACCCGAAACGTCACCCATTCCTTCCCTCCAATGATGCTGCCTGTCCTGCTGAGTTCCTCCAGCATTTTGTGTCTATCTTCGTACTACAAGAAGTTCCCTTTTCTCCCTGCCTTGCTGTGATCTTGCATCTCTGCCCTGTATCTACTAATGCCTTCTGTCAGTGGACACAGTTTCTCCCCCATCTACCCCATCACAACATTCCCAACACTGGACACCTCGGCTGACTCCCATCTTGCGCCGTCCCCGAACTGACGAGAATGTTCCCACATTCTCCAGGTCCCTGAAATCCCATGTGCCTGGTTGGAGCCTGAGGGACAGCCCTGTATTCCCTACTCTCAATGTCTAGAAAACTTTGGGAACCGTGACTAAGTTTACAAAATGAAGCATAAGGAGTTAGATATAGCTCTTAGGGCTAAAGGAATTGGGGGATATGAGGAGAAATCAAATCAAATCAACCTTTATTGTCATCTTGCAAAGCATTAGTTGTACAGTGCAAAATGAGAAGACGGAACGGAGTGCTGATTTTGGATGATCAGCCATGATCGTAATGAATGGCGGTGCTGGCTCGGAGAGCCGCATGGCTAAATCCTGCACGTATTTTCTGTGTCTATATTTCTAAAAGCAATAATTTAAGTGGCAATGCTATTTTAGTTTGGTAATGACTGTGCCGGGACCAGTAGACATCTCCAGTGTACACTGGACCTCTGTGATTGAGGGTTTTGTGCAACGTTCTGCCAGCATTTACAACAGAGTGGAGATGCAGAATGGGGTCATGGCAGCCATGGTATTGGCCACGTCTCTTTGCTGTCGTGCTGAAGGTCACATTTCAATTTCTGGGAAGCCTGTGCAAGTGGCAGAGGTGAGGGAACTCGGAGAGCAGATCACAGGCTGAACAATGCACCCTTTGTGCCTGTGGGCACACGGTGGTGTAAGGGTTAACCCTCTGTGGGCTGGGGAGCTGCGGAAGCAGCCTTTTGTGTCGGGGAATGAACACTATCCATCTGGAGCTCAAATCTACTTTGACAAAGGGAGCCTTTTGCAATTAAATAAAGCTTTACATCGCGCATATCTTTTGAAGGCGAACATAGCCTGTGTTATACGGCAGGGTTGTGTATTGGAGAGTGGGTAACGGGGGGCAGATTCCATGTTAAAGACACCAGAATGGGTGCACTTGTATGCTGTTTTATTTACATATGACAATTACACACTTGGCTCTTGACGTGTCACTAAAATGTGTGTACTTCGCATGCTAAAGAGGTGACACATCAGTATCAGGGCCCTGGTTATCACGCCTCCCTAGTGGGGACATTGCGGAGGCTGTGAATGGATGAGTAAGCAGCACCTTCCTACCTTCCTGCTACCTTTGTACATCTGATGAAGGGTCTACCCCATCCCAACATTCCCAACACTGGACACCTCAGCTGACTCTCGTGGCTCTCGTGGACATTTGTCAACATGTTGAAAAATCTTCACGAGCTTACCGCATTTCCCGAGTACCTGCCGTTAGCGCTACGAGCCGCTAAGAGACGTCCCAAGCTCCGACGTACCAGCTAAGATACATTCTACGTACTTACCACGAGTTTGATTTTTTTTTTAACTCGGGAGAGCTCCTGAATGACCTCGTGCAGTGGGACAGGCCCTTTAGGAGGGAATGATAGATCAGCCTTGATTGAATGGCGGTGTAGATTTGATGGGCTGAAAGGCCTCATTCTACTCCTATCATTTATCACCTGTAGTGTTTGCCACAGATGTGACAGGATGGGGCAAGCTGGTGGAGTTTGGGGAGATGCACCTCTTCCTCCACTAACAAACTATGTGCTCCCAATGCATGCCATTTGTGGTCTCAATATCGCCCACCACCCCAAACCTTGAGCAGTCCTGGGCTGGAGATTCTCAGGAGACAGTGCGGGGGTTGCATTTTTTTCCTCAAGGAAGGTTTGGACGCATCCTTGAATCTTTTCCTCTCCCCACGTGGTGACATCTTTCCATGATGGGACCTGAAATACAGTGTGATTTGGGAGTCCGATATTGGGCAAACGAGCACCTATGCTGGATGTAGTCAGAGCCTCCCAAACAACAGCAGTCGCCATCGCAGGAAATCCACACAGCAGGACCCCAGGACTATGTAGATCATGGGGAGTGCAATATTGGATATTTCTGCACCCCCACCCTGCCGGTGTCTATGTTCGTCCCTTGCACCAAGAGTCCTGCAGTGCAGAAACACGTCCTTCTGCCCACCATATCCATACTGACCATCATGTAGCCATTAATAATATCCCATTGAGCCATGGTCTTCAATCTTTGTTATTTTCATGGATGGGACAAAGGCAGCAGTCACAAGTTATGGGATAGAATTAGGCCATTCGACCCATCGAGTCCTTGCCGCCATTCAATAATGGCTGATCTCTGCCTCCTAATTCCATTTTCCTGCTTTCTCCCTATAACCCTTGACACCAGTTTTAATCAAGAATTTGTCTGTCTCTGCTTTAAAAATATCCACTGAGTTGGCCTCCACAGCCCTCTGTGGCAATGAGTTCCACAGTTTAACAACCCTCTGATTAAAGAAGTTCTTCCTCACCTTTGTAAAAGAGCATCCTTTAATTCTGAGGCTATGACCTCTGGTCATAGAGAGGCTAGACTCTCCCACCAGTGGAAACATCCTCTCCACATCCACTCCACATCCACTCTATCTATGCCTTTCACTATTCGGTAAGTTTCAATGAGGTCCCACCCTCAATCTTCTAAACTCCAGTGAGTAGAGGCTCTGCGCTGCGCTCATCATCTGTTAACCCACACATTCCTGGGATCATTCTTGTAAACTTCCTCTGGACCCTTTCCAGGGCCAGCACATCCTTCCTCAGACATGGGGCCCAAAATTTGCTTTCAGTAGTGATTCACTCAATGCCATGGAAGGTCTTCTTGTGTTTGAGGCAGCAGAAGTCCGCAGCAGGGTGATGCCATCCGTAGGTACCCGCCCTACAAGGGACGCATGCTCCGGGTTGGCGCCAAGCTGCGGCGCTGCTGCTGTCTCTGTTTGTTGTCGTTCACCTGACTGAAGACAGTTGACGGGGCTCTCCACGGGGAGGTCGGCAACATGAGGTGCAAACTCCACACAGACAGCACCCAAGGTCAAGATCGGACCCTGCTCTCTGCACTGTTGCTGTATCACTGGTGGACATGAATATATCACCAAAGCAGATGATCTCACTCTTGGGAGAGTGTGATGTGTCCACATTATCTGCCCCCGTTCCTACCGTACCTCACTGACTGGACTTCAGAAATCCACTAAAGTCGAGAAAGGATTTGGTCTTCCATTCATTCTTTATTTTGTTCTCTCAACCTCCCACCTCTCCTTTTAAGATGTGCTTTGTAAACCTCCTCTGCCACTCTCTCCCCCAAGATGTGCTTTAAAACCTATACTTGACCAAATTTTTGGAAGCTCATCAGATGCAGCCTAACCTGCCAAGACTTTCCAATATGCCGAGACACTCCAAAGATGTACAGGCTCCTAGTGTTAATATCGTGTTAGATAGTGTTATCTAAGTGTTAGATAGTGTTGATAGTGTTAATATCGCTGGTCAGCGCGTTCTAAACTAAATTAAACTAATATTGCCCATTATTATATTAATCCAAGCTGTTGTGGCTCAATAGGCTATCAGTTCTGCTCTTTTGAGAGGGACAAACCTAGGACAATGGCATTGGACTTCAATGAAAGGAACTGCTAGTAATTCTCAAAGCGCAGAGTGGAGAGAGGGGTGGATATAAAAAAAATTGGAACCCTGAAAAGCAACTCGGCTCTGTGGCTCCTTTAAGGAGTTCTATGATTTTGTGTTGCTCAGGCAGGGACTACAATTTGTTTCACTTCGTGAGCATTGTCTCATGTAGGGAGACTCATTTATCTCCAGGCACGCGAGCCATTCACCTGTCACATCTGCTCTAACACTAACCCGAACCCGGATTTCCGATTTACTTTCCAGCTGTCTTTACAACACCATTCGGTCCATCAGATCTCTGCTGCATCGCAGAGCAATCCCATTCCTCACTCATTTCCCCCCGTTACTTATCCCACTTATGCACTTGGGGCAATCTGCAGTGGCCAATTTACCTACCGACCTTGCATGTCTTTCTGGTATGGGAGGAAATCACTTCAATTGTACTGGTGTCAGACGTGTGTGTGTTAAACTCTGCCAAAGCACCTCGAGACCTTTTATTACGCAAAACGTTTTCTAAAAATGCTAGTTGTGTTTCCTTGTTAAAGTTTTATTTAAAAGACCGTGTCTTAGGATTGAGAAGGCAGGCAGGAGCAAACAAATAAGAGAGACAGAGTTTGGATCAAACTTTTATGTTAGTTGCAAGAGTGTCTAAAAGGAGCCAGTGCATTGTAGAGGTTTGAAGGGGCGAGTGGAGGAAATATCATTGCTTTGCATCCTCGGCAGCTGATGGTACGGCCACAAGTGTTGAGAGATGGAGTGGGAAGGGGATTGGACTCGGATGAGTCGGCAGCATCGTAGAGCAAAACAGGGCAGCAACCATTCCAAACTCGCCACACGGTTAACATTGGACTGGGCACTTCTAGAGTCATAACTGGGTTTTGACTTAAACTCCTTACCTTGCATTCTCTGGACTCACCCGCTCTCAGCATTGCCCCAACCCCACTCACAGGCCAGGCCTTGTCTCTCCCACCTCTCTCAAAGCATCGCCAAGTCTCTCTCTACCTCCTGAGCTTCAGCACCAGGCTTGTGATGAAGACCTCTATCTTCTACTCCTCACCCCCCTCCCACTCGTGCCCATCCTTAATCACTCTACTGCACCCCCTACTCCTCGCATCAATTCAAATTCCTATCCTTATTAAGATCGTAAATGAAAGGAGCAGAATTAGCCCAATCGGCCCATTGTCTCCTCCCCTTCTTAGCTCTCCCTCAGCCCTCTGGCTCCTCTTCCTTTCTTCTCCCACCCCCCCCCACCCTACATCAGTCTGAAGAAGGGTTTTGGCCCGAAACGTTGCCTAATTCCTTCCCTCCATAGATGCTGCCGCACCTGCTGAGTTTCTCCAGCACTTTTGTCTACCTTCGATTTTCCAGCATCTGCAGTTCATTCTTGAACATCAAGTCTACTCTATCATTCAGATCAGATTCAGATTCAGATTCAATTTAATTGTCATTGTCAGTGTACAGTACAGAGACAACGAAATGCATTCAATCTTGGCTGATCCATCTCTCCCTCCTAACCCCATTCTCCTGCCTTCTACCCATAACCTCCGAGTCCCATAATAATCAAGAATCTATCTATCTCTGCCTTAAAAATATCCATTGACTTGGCCTTCACTGCCTTTGGTGGCAAAGAAATACATCGATTCAACACCCTCTGACTAAATAAATTCCTTCTCATCTCCTAAAGGAACATCCTTAAATTCTGCGACTATGACCTCTAATCCTAGATTCTCCCACTAGTGCAAACATCCTCTCCACATCCAAGCCATTCACTATTTTGTAAGTTTCAATAAGATCGCCCCTCATCCTCCTAAACTCCAGCGAGCACAGGCCCAGTGCCGTCAAACGCTCATCATGTGTTATGAAGATCTTGTACATTCCTATTGTATTGTAAGTCAAGCTCAAATTATCTTCAGCAACTATCTGGTCCCAGTTGTAGACCACCACGGTGGACAAATTGGTACCTCAGAAGTTTGAGTTCACACCAAAGTTTTTAGACGGGTTTTTTAAATTAAAAAAACAATTATTTGGAGATTTTGTGTACCAGCCACAAAATTCTTGGAATTGAAGGAAAGAAAGAATTCTCCAGTCAGGTAATGGACACAGTGTGGTTGCAACGAGGACTTTGGGCAAGTAAGGTGGGGTAGGCAGTGTATCACAATATGAAACGCCCAAGAATTGCAAGGACAAGTGAGAGCAGGTGTTAGTCACATGATCCCTCAATACCGCCACACCATTCACTGTGATTGTGACTGAACTGCCTGAGACCTCAACTCATTTGCCAATTCCTCAAATCTCCAATCGTTCCAAAAAAAATACTTTAAAATACCTCCAGTGATCCAACCTCTGGTGCAGAGAATTCATAAGATTCACGCCACACTACGAGAAGAAATTTCCACATTCCTCGGTTTTAAAGTGAGCGCCCCTAATCTTGTAGCTAAGTCCTCTCATGGACCACTCTCCCACCAGTGGAAACCTCAACATGTCCTCTGTCATGCCATCTGGTGGGACCACACCTGGAGTATTGTGTGCAGTTTTGGTCCCCTAATTTGAGGAAGGACATTCTTGCTTTTGAGGAAGTGCAGCGTAGGTTCACAAAATTAATGCCCGGGGTGGTGGGAATGTCATATGATGAAAGAATGGAACGACTGGGCTTGTATTCATTGGAATTTAGATGGATGAGGGGATCTTATAGAAGCATATAAAATTATTAAGGGATTGGACACGCTAGATGCAGGAAACATGTTCCCGATGTTGGGGGAGTCCAGAACCAGGGGGTCACAGATTAAGAATAAGGGGTAGGCCATTTACAATTGATATGAGGAAAAACGTTTTCACCAAGAGCGTTGTGAATTTGCGGAATTCTCTGCCTCTGAAGGCAGTGGAGGCTGATTCACTGGATGCATTCAAAAGATAGTTAAACCCCTGGTCTCACGGTGCGAGTCCACCCACGAGTGATCCCGAGTTAAAACAAATCAAATTCGTGGTAATCACGTGGAATTAACGTAGTGGGAACGTCGGAACTCGTAACGCTAACGGCAGGTACTCGGGAAACTTGTTAACTCGCGAAAATCTTTCAACATGATGAAAGATTTCCACGAGTCAAATTTACTCTTGTAGTAAAAAAATTTAACTTTTAAACTCGTTGTAAGAACGTAGTAGCCCGTGAGTTTACCGTAGTGACTCGTGAGTCTACCGTGGGCACTGTTTAACTCAGCGGGACAGGCAGTATCTCTGCAGAGAAGGAATGGGTGACGGGATGACAAAATTCTGCTGCGTCTTTGTGTAACTCCAGCACCGTGTGTTCACTTTTTGTCAACCAGCATCTGCCCTTTCTTGTGTATGACATTATTTGTATCCGTGGCAGTTGATTGTCGCTCCCTTCAGTTTCCCAGCACCCCTAGTCAGGATTGAACCCGGGACCCTGGCGCTGTAAGGCAGCAATTCTACCGCTGGGCCACTGTGCCGCCCTTGAGGAAACCAACACTCTGCACAGTACTCGGGTGTGGCTCCTACCCAGTACAGTTGTAACAATCGGCTACTCCTGTTGCATGGAAAGATCCCAAATGGGAGGTAGGATCTAGGAGAGAAAGGCAATGCATCAAGCTGTCAGACAAGGAGCGTGCAGTTGGGGAGTGACCCGCCAGCCAATGCAGTGTCTGGTGCAGAGGTCGTGAGCAGACAGATGGGTTTTCAATTGAGATGGCTTGGCTTATCCCGAAAACAGATGGGAGGGTACTTGAGCTTCCTGAGGAAAGGGCTCATGTTGCTAAGCCTTTTCCTTGCTCACGACATAATCCCTCCTGCAGCCACCCACAGCTCCACAAGCTTCAAAGACATAGCTCAGCGGAGAAACCTGCCCTATGTGTTTCACAACTTCCTCAGAAGCTGCCTGGCCTCGATAGGAGATGGGGGTGGAGGGGCGAGAGGGACAGAGGTGGGTTCAAACAAGCTGCATAATTGCTGAACACACATCTAACAGGTGATTTATGAAACACGAGACTCTCCCGCTCTCTCGCTGCCTAGTGTGTGTGTGTTATTTTTCTTTTAAGTGAATCCCCGTAAAACGACTTCAACTGTTTTCCTTCCACTCCGAACATGTTTTGGATCAAAGCTGAGGTTCCACTCCACAATTAGCCACCAGCTGCACACAGGCAGCATTGTTGCAGCCAGCAGCCAAACCCTTGGGAAGGTCGTTGCCTTGGGCTGCTCACAAGTACATTACTGCAGCACCCAGCTCCAGCCCAGAGGGCCACAGGCACCTAGGTGTCCTACCCAACAGGCAGCAGTAATGATGCCCTCTAGAAACGTGGAGTTTTCAGGGTTTAAAAGAAGACCTTAATATTTCTTTGTGAGGTTTTTTGTTTAAGAAAACACTGCAGATGCTGGAAAAATCGAAGATAGATTAAAAATGCTGGAGAAACTCAGCGGGTGTGGCGAGGCAGCATCTATGGAGAGAAGTGAAAGTGAAGAACACTTTCTTGTCCTTTTTTTCTTTTCTCCACTAAAAAAACCTCACTGTTTGGGCCTCACTGCCCTCTCAGCAAATCCCAATTCGCTTTGTTTAAGAAGGAACTGCAGATGCTGGAAAATCGAAGGTACACAAAAAAGCTGGAGAAACACAGCGGGTGCAGCAGCATCTATGGAGCGAAGGAAATAGGCAACGTTTCGGGCCGAAACCCTGCTGCACCCGCTGAGTTTCTCCAGCTTTTTTGTGTACCTCCCAATTCACTTTGGTGTTTAGTTTAGAGATATAGCATGGAAACAGTCCCTTCAGCCCACCAAATATATAAGATTGTTAAGGGTTTGGACACACTAGAGGCAGGAAACGTGTTCCAGATGTTGGGGGAGTCCAGAACCAGGGGCCACAGGTTAAGAATAAGGGGCAAGCCATTTAGAACGGAGACGAGGAAACACTTTTTCTCACAGAGAGTTGTGAGTTTGTGAAATTCTCTGCCTCAGAGGGTGGTGGAGGCAGGTTCTCTGGATGCTTTCAAGAGAGAACTAGATAGGGCTCTTAAAGATAGCGGAGTCAGGGGATATGGGGAGAAGGCAGGAACGGGGTACTGATTGGGGATGATCAGCCATGATCACATTGAATGGCAATGCTGGCTCGAAGGGCCAAATGGCCTACTCCTGCACCTATTTTCTATTGTCTATTGTCTAATCCACGTTGATCATCGTTTACCCATTCTCACTTGTTCTATGTTGTCCCACTTTCATTGACATTAACACACTCGGGATAATTTACAGAGACCAATTAACCGACAAACCGGCACATCTTTAGGATGGTGGCGGAAACCCGTACGGTCACAGGGTGAACCTGCAAACTCTGCACAGACAGCACCTGAGGTCAGGATCGAACCCCGGGTGAGAGACAGCAGTTCTACCAGCTGCACCACTGACACCCCCCCCCCATGGCAGAGGTGGCCTTGCTCAGACTTAGATGAAATCACAAGCAAGGCTCAGGAGGTCTTCAAATAAAGAAGGGTCAGGCCAGGCATCTCAGCTGCCCATCCAAAGCCTGGTTGTGAGTCGTGCCCGATGGGACATGTGCAGCCCACAAACTAAGTCTAACTTCCCACTTGAACTGTTTCCAGTGGTGTTAAAATGGACCTCTGTGTTTGGTAAGAGAACTGTGTGAAAATCAAAGATTCGTCAGATTAAATAGCAGCGAAAAAAACACATCATTCAACTCTATCCATGTATTCTTCTCTGCCTTGATAGGCACAAAATGCTGGAGTAACTCAGCGGGACAGGCAGTATCTCTGGAGGTATGAAATGGATAACGTTTCGAGTCAAGAACCTTCTTTAGATTGAGAACCCTTAACTTGCCTATTTAACCTTTGCCCTCAGATTCCCTTTTAAAACTACTACCTTAAACCTGTTTTTGAGACCCCTATCATGGGCAAAAGCTTTTGATCATCTCTGCCTCTAATATATACTTGGATGTCTCAGCCACTCTTATCGCTTGTTGGAAGGGATACCACATTGAGTTAAGGGTCTCTCCTTTCGTTACTCACGTTGACATAACTCTTGCTTTCTGTTTGCCTTGCAGATGCAGGAGTTGGAAAAGCGAGTGATTGAGGCAGACGAGCGGGCTGAGACTGCGGAGAAACAGGTACTGTCCTTTGCAGGCCAGAAATCGCTTTATTATACTGTACGTTAACTTAAATGTCCTGATCTTGCAAGGTTCCCAGAAGACTTGATCAGTATGTTTCTGTGTCCAACATTGTATGATATAGAGTGATAGAGTGATACAGGAAACAGGCTCTTTGGCCCAACTTGCCCACACAAGCCAATATGCCCCAGCTACACTAGTCCCACCTGCCTGTGTTTGGTCCACACCTCTCCAAACCTGTCCTATCAATGTACCTGTCCAACTCTTTCTTAAACCTTGGGATAGTCCCTGTCAACTACCTCCTCTGGCAGCTTGTTCCATACACCCACCACCCTTTGTGTGAAAAAGTTACCCCTCAGATTCTAATTAAATCTTTTCCCCTTCACCTTGAACCTATGTCCTCTGGTCCTTGATTTCCCTATTCTGGTCAAGAGACTCTGTGCATCTACCCGATCTATTCCTCTCATGATTTTATACACCTCTATAAGATCACCCTTCATCCTCCAATCTTTTGAGCTTCCAAAGAATAGAGACTCAGCCTACCTAACCTCTCCCTATAGCTCACACCCCCTAGATCTGGCAACATCCTCGTAAATCTTCTCTGAATCCTTTCCATTGACAATATCTTTCCTATAACATGGAGCTCAGAACTGAACATAATATTCTAAATGCTGTCTCACCAATGTCTTATACAACTGCAACATGACCTACCAACTTCTTCAACACTCTGTCTGATGAAGGCCAATGTACCAAAAGGACTTTTTGACCACCTATTTTCTCTGCGACTCGACCTACAAGGAACCACGCACCTGCACTCCTGGATACCTCTGCTCTACAACACTAGCCAGAGGCCTACCATTCACTGTGTAGGTCCTGCCCTGGTTGGACATCCCAAAATGCAACACATCACAGCTGTTTGCAGATTTTGCAGCTGTAACCTGAGAGTGACATTGCACCTTATAACCAACACTCTTATGGCCTCCGGGGAGTGTTGCTACTGAGTAATGAATGGATGGTAGAGAGGGCGTAATGAAAGGATGAGGGCAGGGTACCAGTAGGTACCAGTAGGACTGGGCAGGTCGGAGAAGACGAATGCCATTGGAGCTTCCCTCAACTCTGGAGGGAATGGACATATATAATGTTTTGGGTCAAGACCCTTCATTAATCTGACGAAGAATCCTGACCTAATATGTCATATCCACTCGTTCCGCAGATACTGTCCATTTAGTTACTCCAGTGTTTTACTCAACATTCCAGCATCTGCAGTTACTGTGTCTTCTGAGATAAATGGACCCAGAAATGGGTGAAACATATAGCTCTTGGATTTAGCCTCTCTTCAGCAGGTCTGAAGCATCTCCTTTCTGTTGTGAAAACGAATTTCTAAACCCAAATGTCCCTCCATAATATCGGAGAGTGCAACACACAACACCAGCCAGGAGCAAGAAACTGCTCTCAGCCTTGTCACCTTCCTGTCGGCTAGCAACCAACCATTCTACATTTCCTGCTTTGATTTGTCCTTTTCACACCTTACCCCTCCACATCTCCAGACTCCCTCTCCCTTGACTTGCAGTCTGAAGAAGGGTCTCGACACGAAGCATCACCCATTCCTTCTCCCAGAAATGCTGCCTGCCCCACTGAGTTACTCCAGTATTTAGTGTCTATAACTGCTCTATAGGCTCTCCTCCTCAGCCGATTGATCCACAGAAAGCCCTGGTTAATCTGCATCAAGTAACCCGACGCACGCCAAAGCTTGAGTTTATCTGTTGACACATTTTGTGCTTCCATGTTTATTCCCAGGAGTCAGAGTTTTGGAATTTGGGATGGAATTGATTTCCTCCTTCCCACTGGCCCTCTGGCCCAGGGACTTCACCTCACTGTTATCCAGTGGAGCTGAGCTGAATCAGGGGTAGAATAAGGGGACGGCCACTTAGAACGGAGACGAGGAAAAACGTTTTCACCCTGAAAGTTGTGAATGTGGAATTCTATCCCTCAGAAGGCAGTGGAGGCCGATTCTCTGGATGTTTTCAAGAGAGAGTTAAGGGCCTGTCCCACTTTCACGACCTAATTCACGACCTTTTTTACTCATGGACATTTTTCATCATGCTAGAAAAAACGCCCCGATCTACTTGATGCCACGAGTACCTACAACTAGCATCACGGCCTGCTATGATCTACCCACGACCTCGTGACGACCATGCTGCGAGTATGAGTCGAGGGCAAACTCGGCAGAGGTCGTGAATTAGGTCATGAGAGTGGGACCAGCCCTTCAGATAGAGCTCTTAAAGATAGCGGAGTCAGGGGATATGGGGAGAAGGCAGGAGCGGGGTACTGATTGTGGATGATCAGCCATGATCACAGTGAATGGTGGTGCTGGCTCGAAGGGCCGAATGGCCTACTCCTGCACCTGTTGTCTATTGTCTTTGCGGGCTGGGACCAGTGATCCCCACACACTAAGGCTATCCTACACACTAGGGACAATTTACACTTGTCACCGAGCCGATTAGAGCACCATCTGGAACCTCTTGGCACTGTTACGCTCCATCTCCAGACCAACCGCTGAACCTCTTAAGGCCATGAGTAGAATTAGGCCATTCAGCCCATCAAGTCTACTCTGCCATTCAATCATGGCTGATCCATCTCTCCCTCCTAACCCCATTCCCCTGCTTTCTCCCCATAACCCCTGACACCTGTAGCTTAGGGGTGTTGGTCAGGAAGTTTGTCCCTGTCCCTGGTTGCACTGCCCTGTGTAGCACCACTCATTTGAATTGACTTCCAAAGCTTGGATTTGAAGTCATAGAGCATGTGCAGCACAGAAAGACAGTCAGCCATGTCATGCCAAACTAAACTGCACATCCACCCGCGTCTGATCTGCATCCCCCTATCCCTGTCTGTCCATGTGGATGTCTAAACCTTGCTATTGTATCTGCTTCCACAGCCTCCATGGCAGCGTGTTCCAAGCACCCACCATTCTGTGTAAAAAAAAATAAAAATATTTGCCACCTTAATTCACATAGAGGGTCGTGGGTATATGTAACGAGCTGCCAGAGGAGGAACTTGAGGCAGGTGCGACAACATTTAAAAGACATTTGGACATGTTAATGGATAGGAAAGGTTTTGAGGGTTCGGGGCAAAATGCAAGTTGGTGGGACAGGTGTAAATGGGGTATCCTGGTCGGCATGGGTAAATTGGGCCAAACAGCCTGTTTCTGTGGTGTATAACATGAAATCCCCTTTAAATGTTTCTCTTCACCTTATTGCTATGCCTTTTACTATTTGACTTCTATCCTGGGGGAAAAAATACTTTCCAGCTACCATGTCTCCGCCCTTCATAATTTTATATACTTCTATCAGGTCCCCCTCAGCCTCTGTAGCTGCAGAGAAATTTTGCCCAAGCCTTCTGTGTAGTTAATTCCCTCTTATCCAGGCAGCATCCCGATAAACCTCTTCTGCAGCATCCCTGAACCCCCCCCACGACCATCCTGTGATGCGGTGACCAGCACTGCATTTAATATTACAAATGTGGCCTAATCACAAGTTCACAAATAATAGGTAGGTCATTCGGCCCATCAAGTCCGCTCCGCCATTCTCATCTCTGCCTCCTTATCCCATTTTCCTGCCTTCTCCCCATGACCCTTGACACCCGCTCCAATCAAGAATTTGTCCATCTCTGCCTTAAGAATATCCACTGTCTTGGCCTCCACAGATTAACTACCCTCTGACTAAAGAAGTTCCTCCTCACTTCCTTTCTAAAAGAACATCCTTTAATTCTGAGGCTCTCCCACCAGTGGAAACATCCTTTCCACATCCACTCTATCTATGCCTTTCATTATTCTGTAAGTTTCAATGAGGTCCCCCCTCAACCTTCCAAACTCCAGCGAGTAGAGGCCCAGTGCTGCCAAAAGCTCGTCATATGCTAACCCACTCATACCTGGAATCATTCTTGTAAACCTCCTCTGGGCCCTCTCCAGAACCAGCACATCCTTCCTCAGGCATGGGGCCCACATTTGCTCACAGTACTCCAAATGCGGCCCGACCAGCACCTTATAGAGCACCTTACACAGCATTACATCCCTGTGTTTCCAGTCCGCTTGATATAAATGCTAGCATTGAATTTGCCTTCCTTACTACCGATTTGACCTGCAGATTAACCTTTTTGGGAATCCTGCACCAGCATTCCCAGGTCCCTTTGCATCTCCGATTTCTGGATTCTCTCCCCATTTAGAAAATAATCTACGCCTTTATTCCTACGATCCAAAATACACGACTACGCACTTTGCTGCACTGAATTCCATCTGCCACTTCTCTGCCCACTCTCCTAACCTGTCCAAGTCCTTCTGCAGAGTCCTTGCTTCCTCCACATTGCCCGCCCCCACCTATCTTAGCATCATCTGCAAACTTGGCCACAATCCCCTTCTTGACCTTTTAGACTGAATCTTTCTATTCAGTCTCTCACTGGCCCTGGTGTCAAGTAAATCCCCGGTGTTGGGCTTTGAATGCAGTCCTCTAGAATGCATTTCGTTGTCTCTGTACGGTACACTGACAATGACAATTAAAATTGAATCTGATCTGAAGAGGGTGATGCTCCTTGGTGCAGCAGTTAGTGCCACTGTGCCATTGCCACAGTGACCCAGGTTCGGTCCAGACTTTGGGTGCCGTCGGTGAGGAGTTTGTACCTTCTTCCCGTGACACCCTGGAGGTTTCCCTGGGTGCTCTGGTTTCCTCTCGTATCTCAAAAACACGCAGGCTGGTGGGATAATGGGCAGATATATTTTGTCCCCTATTGTGTGGGAAAGTGTCAAAAAAAGTGTCAAATAAAAGGGCTATGGAGAAATAAGAGAAGGAATGAAACTGATAATTTGGCCTGTTGGTAGCCAGCATGGAGCTAATGGGGCTAATGGCCACCTCCTCTGTTCTAATATGTGGACAAGCGGGTAATATGATACAAGGCGTTAATGGGCCCTTGTTTGAGGTACTTGTGTTTGTCAGTGCTGCGTGTTAGTGCTTCAACCTATTGATGTGTTTGGTGGTCAGGCCGTCCACAGATTCTGCAGCGCACCAACAGGTTACCTAGGTGACCGAGCCCGGCATTGCAGGTTCCCACAGCTCCCCCAGCAACTGATGAATGATTAAACCCCTGGCCATCGGAGTCCCCTGCTTCACGGTTCACTGGCTCGCTTCAGGCAGAGCGCCTGGGAAAAGTCCCGCGGTGAGGAGAGCACTGGAGAATTTGGCCGACTGAGCCGCTTTATTGGCCCTAATGAGCAGGTCCTGCCCTTCCAGCACTCCCCTCCCCCTCCCACCCACCCACCCACCACAAGCAGGCAGGACACTTCCTGACTCCGCACTCATTCAAGCTCCCCTCTGCTTTCTCGCCTCTCCTGACGTCCCTCCTCTTTACCCTCTGCAGCAGGTGCAGACCTCCACAGCCTGCATGCTATCACCAACCCAACACCCCACTGATGTTGTTACAGCTCGCCCCCACCCCCTGCCCCCCCCCTGCCCCCTTCTCCTCTGGCAGCTGCAGCCCCCTCCTCCTTACTCTTTGAACCCCTCTTGGGCTTTACCCCATCCTCGAGCTGATCACCTTTCTATGAGCCCATCCCCCCTCCCTGCTCTACTCCATTTCAGGTCTCTCAAATACCGGGCCCACCTCCAGACCCACCTCACCGCCCTCCACCTGTATCATCCTATTACCTGTCATAAATTTATTTTCTTCCAATTTTTTGGACCCCCCACCCCACATTCAGTCTGAAGAAGGGTCCCGACCTGATTCCATTCCATTCTGTTCTGTTTTGTCGTTTTTTGCACATATCTGCAAGCATTGGCACTTTTCATTCCACTGCACTCCTCGGATGTGTATGTGATGAATAAACCTGACTTGACTTGAAACATTACCTATCCATGTTCTCCAGAGATGCTGCCTGACCCGCTGAGTTACTTCTGCACTTTGTGTCTTTTTTTTGGGACCCAAACTCTCTCACTCCCTTCCTAAACCACTCTTCCCTTCTTCTCCCTCTTCCAGTTTTAAGATGTGGGCACAGATCTCTTGGTCATGTGTGCAATCTCCTTGTTTGTGTCAGCAAGTCTTTGGAACAGGGGGGACCTCCCAGTCCATTCCAGAGGGGTGTGGGTGGAACATCTCAAACCATTCCCAATATTCCGTGATTCCTTTGGTGCCCAAGGAAAAATAATCCTATTTAATGTGATCAATGTACAGGGCACTGACAGTACCCCGTGTCAAGAAAGTGCTCCAGAGCCAACTATGAATGAGCCCCCTTTGTTCGGGGTCAGGCCCCTTATCGGAGACACTCCATCCAGGAGGTAACATCTCCCCTGTCAAGTGCTCCAAATATCACCTCTCATTCTGCTGGACGGGACAGTGATACAACTAGTGGGGCTATTGCCTCACTGGTCCAGTGACCCAGATTCATGATCATAAGGGATAGGAGCAGAATTAGGCCACTCAGCCCATCAAGTCTACTCCACCATTCAATCATGGCTGATCCATCTCTCCCTCCTGACCCCATTCTCCTGCCTTCTCCCCACAACCACTGACACCCCGACACATTCGATCCTGACCTCAGGTGCGTGGGTTTTCCTCTGGGTGCTCCAGTTTCCTCCCACACCCCAAATACATGCGGGATTGTAGGTTAATTGGGCGCTGCAAATTGTCTCTGATGCGTGGGATGAGTGGGATGAAACTGGGACGTGTGGATGAAAATATGGGCAGCATAGGTAACAGGGTAAATACAGGGAGGAATGGGATGGATCAATGAGCCAGCAAAACTCAACAGCCTTTAATGTCCTGCTATGGAGTGATACAGAGTGAAACAGGCCCAACTGGCCCACAATGGCCAACATGTCCCAGATACACTAGTCCCACCTGCTTGCGTGGTCCATATCCCCCTAACCTGTCCTATGCATGCACCTGTCTAACTGTTTCTTAAACGTTGGGTTAGTTCCAGCCTCAACTACCTCCTCTGGCAGCTCATACATCCACCACCCTCCGTGTGGTGTACCCCTCAGATTCCTATTGCATCTTTTCCCCTTCACCTTGAACCTATGTCCTCTGGTCCTCGATTCACCTATTCTGGTCAAGAGACTGTGTCCTTGGCCTACAATGCCTTGGTGAATTAAATGCTTGTTTAGGGGGCTTAATTAACTGTGGTGAGAGTCCTTGCCTTCACCGGCAATATGTCTCAATTCCGAACCCAGTCTATCCCTACTCTAGTCATTACTGAAACGTTCCATTCCCGGCAGCATCCCAGGGCATTCCCTTTCCACTTTCTTTTTTTATTTTTATTTATTTTTTAATTTTATTTTCATTAGAAGTACAATAAGTTACAGTAATACACACCACATATATCTTATCACATTTGTTGTACCCCTTCATTTTCTGAGCTTTAAGAAAGATAGAAATAAAAGAAGTAAGGAAAGTGAGAAAGAGTCGTGAAAGTGCAGGAAAGTGTTGGGAAAAGAAAGCCCATTAGAAAGAGAGTTAGAGAAGAAAGTTAAGAAATAGACCCCAGAAAAGAAAGAAAGGGAAGAAAATTCCACTTTCGACAGTGCAATTACATCCAAAAATAACTGAGCACCATATTCCAGGTGTCCCCAAACCAAGGTTTTATAAACCAGCACCAAGCCCTCCCTGCACTCATTATTCAGACTAATAAAAGCACGCATCCTGTGCACCTTCTTCGCCATCATATCTGCCTTTCCTGCCTCTTTCAGGGATTAACATGGATCAGAAGCTAGGCCTGTTTACTGTGGTGATGTATGTCTGGTTTCATCACATCACCTGCCTCGACTGGTTTCATCAGGCACTGAAAGTAAGCATGCAGGTACAGCAGGCAGCTAATGGCATGTTGGCCTTCATAACAAGAGGAGTTGAGTATAGGAACGAAGAGGTCCTTCTGCAGTTATACAGGGCCTGAGTGAGACCACACCTGGAGTATTGTGTGCAGTTTTGGATTCCAAATTTGAGGAATGATATTTTTGCTATTAAGGGAATGCAGCATAGGTTCACGAGGTTGGCGGGACTGTCGTATGTTGATAGAATGGAGCGGCTGGGCTTGTATACTTTTGAGTTTAGAAGGATGAGAGGGTATCTTATTGAGACATATAAGATTATTAAGGGATTGGACACGCTAGAGGCAGGAAACATGTTCCCAATGTCGGGGGAGTCCCGAAACAGGGGCCACAGTTTAAGAATAAGGGGTAAGCCATTTAGAACGGAGAGGAGGAAAAATGTTTTCACCCAGAGAGAAGTGAATCTGTGGAATTCTCTGCCTCAGAAGGCAGTGGAGGCCAATTTTCTGGATACTTTCAAGAGAGAGTTAGATAGAGCTCTTAAAGATAGCGGAGTCAGGGGATATGGTGAGAAGGCAGGAACGGGGTACTGATTGTGGATGATCAGCTATGATCACATTGAATGGCGGTGCTGGCTCGAACTGCTAGTGTTCAAATCCTGCTTCAGAAGGAAACCCGATGGATTTGGGATTGTGAAGGGAGTGATATGAGTGGCAACTGAGGTGGGAGAACACAACAGCTAAACATGTTTACCCTGTCTGAATTGTCCGAAGAAGGTTCCCAACCCCCAACGTCACCAATCCATGTTCTCTGGTGATGCTGCCTCATCCACTGAGTTACTCCAGCACTTTGTGTCCTTTCACCTTCTTCCATGCGGGCTGGACAACACGTCTGTCCGCCCTCGCCTTGCCAGTGTACATCGTACCCCCATCATCTGCCAGATTACCTCAAAGAGGAAGAAAAAAAGAGCTTACCACCCCACCCCAGGACCCGGCGACATTTATGTCGGAGACCCGCGATTAGCCGTGTTAATGGTTCGTGGAAAGAATTCTGAGGATTAGCTCTCTGTTTATGTCAGGGGTGACACTTCATTCAATTAACAAGGAAGGAAGCAAGGCCATTCTTGAGGCTGTGTGAAGAGAGACACAAAAAGCTGGAGTAACTCAGCGGGACAGGCAGCATCTCTGGACAGAAGGAATGGGTGACGTTTTGGGCCGAGACCCTTCCGTCACCCATTCCTTCTCTCCAGAGATGCTGCCTGTCCCGCTGAGTTACTCCAGCTTTTTGTGTCAATCTTCGGTTTAAACCAGCATCTGCAGTTCCTTCTTACACATTGAGACTGTGTGTGTGTGTGTGTGTGTGTGTGTGTGTGTGTGTGTGTGCGCGTGTATGGAGGCAGAGGGGGTGGGGGTTGGTAAAGGATGTGGCTTTCCCACACTCGTGACTGAAGTGTCAATACCTGTCTCTGCAGGCTGCAGTCACGGAGTAACATTGTGTCAACACCAGGGAGGCCCCCCTACCTTGATCTATTATTGTCTGCAAAACAGATTTAACATCCCCTGTTTTGTGTGTGTGGGCGTTATAGGGGTATTTTGGACTGTGACCTTGGGTGAATGGGATGGATTCAGGTTACAAGCCAATACGAGCTTTGTTTAGCCGATGTTAGAGGCAGACTTTAAACAAACTTGGGTGGTCATTTGTGTCTTTGGTTCCATCCTTTACCCTTAATGAACATCAGGGAAAGGAAAATACGCCAAGCTGTTTCAGCGAAGGGAGTGAGTAAGCAGATGTGGATTTTAAAAAATGACAAGGTTGTGCTGGGTGAATGTAGGCGGGTGTTTTGGCTAATTGGGTTTCCCCAATACAAAGGGATATCAGTGGATTGGTGATGTTTTGGGTTGGACCCATCTTCAGACTACATGGATAGGTGACATTTCAGGTCGGGACCGATCTTCAGTCTGAGGGAGAGTCAGAAGCCGAAACATCACCTCTCAATGTTCTCCAGAGACGCTGCCTGACCCGCAGAGTTGCTCCAGCACTTTGTCTCCTGCTGGTGCTGTGGAGCTCTGCTCTATCAGAGATGCCTTCAATGTGATCATCTCTCTCCCTCTTTTTTTTGCTGTTCATGTTGATCTTGCTTTGAGCAGATCAACTCCCACAAGCCCTCTTCACTGGGTTAATTATAGTTTAGATTAGAATTACAGCATGAAACAGACCATCTGCCCCACACAGTCCACGCTGACCATTGATCCTCTATACACTAGTTTTATGCTCTACACACTAGGGGCAATTTACAGAAGCCAAACGTTAGACTTTAGAGATACGATGTAGAAACAAGCCCATTTGGCCCACCGAGTCCATGCTGACGAACAATCCCCGTGCACTAGCATTATCCTACACACTGGGGACAATTTACAGAAGGTAACTAACCTACACATCCGTCCGTCTTTGTAGTGTGGGAGGAAACCGGAGCACCTGGAGAAAACGCACGCGGTCATTGAGAGAACGTACAAACTCTGAACAGACAGCACCCGTAGTTAGGATCGAACCCGGGTCTCTGGCGTTGTAAGGCAGCAGCTCTACCGCTGCACCACCCACCCATAACCCCTGGCTTCTATTTTTTTTTAATCCTTTATTGATGGTGGAGCAGTTTTGGTTGTTTTGGCGAAATGCAAAAGCTAAGACCTGCACAGCATTGTCTCACTAACAGTAAAATGAGACAGATGGTACCTGTTTACAATAGGTTGGTTGAGAGCCAAACGGCAGCGAGACACTGGAAAGAAATCCTCTGCTCTTCTTAGAAATGGTACCTTTGGGTCTTTTACGACCAACAAAATGTCCCTGGCACTAGTGTGGTATTCCCTCAGCACCACATGACCAGGCTCAGTCTGAAGAAAGATCTCGTCCCGATACCCCACCCATTCCTCCTCTCCAGAGATCTTGCCTGTCCCGCTGAGTTACTCCAGCATTTTGTGTCTACCTTCGGTATAAACCAGCATCTGCAGCATTATACACAAGAGCATTATACACAACCTCTGAGCAGGACTAGCAGCCACCCGGCTCAAGGCAAGAATGCAGCCCCACTGACTTCTGAAAGACTAAAGGGCCTGTCCCACTAGGCTATTTTTTAGGCGACTACAGGCGACTAGGCTGTTGCCACATGGTCGCCATGGGGTGTCACCTGTATGGTAGTGAGTAATCTCCTCAGTCGCCCAAAGAGTCGTAGCATCATTCTGGTCTCTGCTGGATTTTCAACATGATCAAATATTTTCGGAGACAGTCGGCAACAGTGGGTTTGAATCTAATGAATGTAGCTTGACTTCTCATGATGTAGGTGCTGCCGCAGTTATCACCAGGTTAACGTAGGTTATCCCCAGGCGATGTAGGTTGTCGCCAGGTGAAGCAAGTTGTCGCCAGGTGATGTAGGTTGTCGCCAGGTGATGTAGGTTGTCGCCAGGTGATGTAGGTTGTCGCCAGGTGATGTAGGTTGTCGCCAGGTGATGTGGGTTGTCGCCAGGTGACGCAGGTTGTCGCCAGGTGACGCAGGTTGTCGCCAGGTGATGTCGCCAGGTGATGCAGGTTGTCGCCAGGTGATGCAGGTTGTCGCCAGGTGATGTAGGTTGTCGCCAGGTGATGTAGGTTGTCGCCAGGTGATGCAGGTTGTCGCCGCAGGTTGTCGCCAGGTGATGTAGGTTGTCGCCAGGTGATGTAGGTTGTCGCCAGGTGATGCAGGTTGTCGCCAGGTGATGTAGGTTGTCGCCAGGTGAGGTTGTCGCCAGGTAGGTTGTCGCCAGGTGATGCAGGTTGTCGCCAGGTGATGCAGGTTGTCGCCAGGTGATGCAGGTTGTCGCCAGGTGATGCAGGTTGTCGCCAGGTGATGCAGGTTGTCGCCAGGTGATGCAGGTTGTCGCCAGGTGATGCAGGTTGTCGCCAGGTGATGCAGGTTGTCGCCAGGTGAAGCAGGTTGTCGCCAGGTGATGTAGGTTGTCGCCAGGTGATGTAGGTTGTCGCCAGGTGAACGTAGGTTGTCGCCAGGTGATGTAGGTTGTCGCCAGGTGATGTAGGTTGTCGCCAGGTGATGTGGGTTGTCGCCAGGTGATGTGGTGTCACCAGGTGCAGGTTGTCGCTGGTGCTGACCGGGTTTTTTTTGTTGTTAAAGTAATGATTCTATTTAAAATATTATGTCGAAGGGGGGGTCCAGTCGCCGTTTTTTCTGCGACCTGCTACGACTGACAGTCGCTAGCAGTCGCCTAGAAACAGTCTAAGTGGGACAGGCCCTTAATCCTATCCAGAGCCATGGTCACACACCTACAAGATGGAGGAAGGAATTAAAGTAAACCACTTCGGCAAGGGAAGCCTTGACATTCCTCCCTCTCCTCCCCAAACACATTGCATTACAAGCTTTTGGGTGGCGCAGTGGTAGTGTTGCTGCCTTACAGCGCCAAAGACCCGGGTTCAATCCCGACTATGGGTCCTGTCGTACGGAGTTTGTACGTTCTCCCCGTGAACTGCGTGGGTTTTCTCCGAGATATTCGGTTTCCTCCCACACTCCAAAGACGTACAGGTTTGTAGGTTAATTGACTTGGTGTAAATGTAAATTGTCCCTAGTGTGTGTGTGTGTGTGTGTAGGGTACTGTTAATGTGCGGGGATCGCTGGTGGGCGCGGACTCGGTGGGCCGAAGTGCCTGTTTAGAAACATAGAAACATAGAAATTAGATGCAGGAGTAGGCCATTCGGCCCTTCGAGCCTGCACCGCCATTCAATATGATCATGGCTGATCATCCAACTCAGTATCCCGTACCTGCCTTCTCTCCATACCCCCTGATCCCCTTAGCCACAAGGGCCACATCTAACTCCCTCTTAAATATAGCCAATGAACTGGCCTCAACTACCCTCTGTGGCAGAGAGTTCCAGAGATTCACCACTCTCTGCGTGAAAAAAAGTTCTTCTCATCTCGGTTTTAAAGGATTTCCCCTTTATCCTTAAGCTGTGACCCCTTGTCCTAGACTTCCCTAACATCGGGAACAATCTTCCTGCATCTAGCCTGTCCAACCCCTTAAGAATTTTGTAAGTTTCTATAAGATCCCCTCATCAATCTTCTAAATTCTAGAGAGTATAAACCAAGTCTATCCAGTCTTTCTTCATAAGACAGTCCTGACATCCCAGGAATCAGTCTGGTGAACCGTCTCTGCACTCCCTCTATGGCAATAATGTCCTTCCTCAGATTTGGAGACCAAAACTGTACGCAATACTCCAGGTGTGGTCTCACCAAGATCCTGTACAACTGCAGTAGAACCTCTCTGCTCCTATACTCAAATCCTTTTGCAATGGAAGCTAACATACCATTCGCTTTCTTTACTGCCTGCTGCACCTGCATGCCTACCTTCAATGACTGGTGTACCATGACACCCAGGTCTCGCTGCATCTCCCCCTTTCCCAATCGGCCACCATTTAGATAATAGTCTGCTTTCCTGTTTTTTGCCACCAAAATGGATAACCTCACATTTTATCCACATTATACTGCATCTGCCAAACATTTGCCCACTCACCCAGCCTATCCAAGTCACCCTGCAGTCTCCTAGCATCCTCCTCACAGCTAACACTGCCCCCCAGCTTAGTGTCATCCGCAAACTTGGAGATATTGCCTTCATGTTTCCATGCAGTATCTCTATACTAAACTAAACTAAACGTTCAATAGCCAGAAGCCCACAACTTACCCTCGATTCCCACCTAACACAATTCATTCTTTTAACGTTAGTCAGTTATTTATTACACTTCCAAACGTGGAGCGTTTCCACTAACGTTTGCTTTTCATTGAAACCTCTTCAGGTCCAGGCTTTAAAGGAGAAACTGAAAGCAGCCAATATCCAGACCAGTGAATCAGAGAATAGTTTACTCAGAAGGTACCATGAGATGAGCAACACACTGCAGGAAAAGGACGACGTGATTCAGAGGCTGGAGCAGCAGTTGGAGGAACAGGTACCAGATAACGTCTGATATTGGTCCCACAGTTGTAATCAGTTCAGCCTTTTTGAAGAGCAGCAAGAGCTCAACGTCTCCATTTGAAGAATAAAATCTTTGACTTTGTAAATCTACTGAGCCAGACTGCCTTAGTTTACTCAGTACATTGATAGGTAGCTTTTTAAAGAAAGAGAGGGCTTTTCATTCATGAAGGGGTGGAACAATATCCTTCTTCAGCCCACCACCTGAAGTATTTGCCCCATCCCCTGAAAGATGGTGAAGGGCCTTACCTTTTGAACCATTGCAATGGTCATCTGAGACTTCCAGAAGTGCACCCTTCCATACGAACTGTCGAGGCATGCAGCCTCTGAAGTAGGTATGAGGTGTTTGCACAAGTCCCTGGTGCAGTGCTTGGGTCCATTTGGAATGGACAGAGGTGTGCACTGACCCACATCTCACCTGTGTACTTGGTGATGCTGTTGTAGGGAGCACTCCATCCATCTATTTAGCATTAGGCTTGGACATCTTGCTCTGGCTCTAATGACATTGCACCAAGAACATTGCAAGAGATTCTACAAGTATATTCAGAATAAAAGGGTGGCTATGGAAAGATTACGTCCCCTTGGGGGTCAGCATGGCCATCTTTGTGTAAAACCGCAAGTGATGTGACCACAATATTTCTCATCTGTTTTTATTGACGAGAAGATCATAGAAGCTAGGATATTGAGACATAGGAGTTGTCGTAGATCATTTAGGAATTATCAAAGAGCAATTACATCCCTGGATCTTGAGGGAAATGAAGAAGGAACTTGTGGAGGCCCTTGTAGAGATGTTTCCTTCATCTTTAGCCACAGGCGAAGTTCTAGTTGACTAGAATGGCTCATGTATTGTTATTTAAGAAGGGCAACAAGGACAAGCCAAGGAACTACAGGCCGGTGAACCTGATGTCAGTTGTGGGTGGGAAAGTTGTTGGAGGAGATTCATTGGGACAGGAATGGCGCCCATTTGGATAAGCACGGATTAGCTAGAGATAGTCAGCATGGCTTTGTGCTTGGGAAATCATGTCTCCCAATTCTGATCGTTTTTGAAAAGATCACCATGAGGATTGATGTGGGCTGGACAGTGGATGCTGGCAAAGCCTTTGACAAGGCTCCAGGTAGTAGACTTGTCAGAAGATTAGTGAGTTGGACATTTCAATTCAAAGTAGGCTTGGAAGAAGGAATCAAAGGGTAGATATGGAGTGTTGTTTTTTCTGATTGGAGGCTTGTGATCAGTGGAGTACCGCAGGGGTCGGTTCTGGGTCCGCTGCTACTTGTTATTTACAATACAGCTGCTCCTCGACCTACGATGGGGTTACGTTCCGATAAACTGATCGTAAACCGAAATATCGCAAGTCGAAAACGCATTTTGTACATAGTGATCACGTGCCCAGAAGTGACGTTGGGCCGTTGCCATTGCGGAGCATTTGCTGATGATAAAGTCGAAATATCGCAAGTCAAAGCATCGTAAATCGGGGAGGATAATGCTTTGGATGACAATGCAGTTAATATTGTTAGTAAATTTGCAGGTGACTGTAAAATAGATGGTAAGATGCTCAGTGAGGAAGGATGTTTAAGTTTACAACAAGATCTAGATCGGTTGGAAAGGTGGGGCATGGAATGGCAAATGGAATTTAACTATTTTGACAAGTATGAGGGGTTACAATTTGGCATCAAACCAGGGCAGGACCTGCACACTAAATGATGGAGCCCTGGAGTGTGTTGTGGAACCGAGAGATCAGGGAGTACAGGTGCATAGTTCCCTAAATATGGCGAGTCAGGTAGATGGTGTGATGAAGAAGGTGGTTGGAATGGTTGACTTCATTATACAAGGTATTGCATACAAATGTTTGGACATCATGATGCAGCTGTACAAGTGGTTAGTAAAACTACCCTCGGGAGTACTTTGTGCATTCTGCTTACCCAGCTCTAGGAAGGATGTCAGTAAGCTGGAAAGGATGCAAGCGAGATTCACCTAAATATTACCTGGGCTTTAGGTCAGGTCGGGGTGAGTTCCCCCCCGCCGCGGGTACCATGTAATCCCGTGCTACCTGCTCCATGGTCGGATAGTTGGCGAATAAACCGTCTCCCCCAGCTGGTTTGCCAGGTGAGGAGGGGGCTGTGGACCCCCAGCAGGACCAAAAACAAGACCTGTCAAAGGACGGATGAGCTTCTAGCGAGCCAAAACGCATTGAGCTCGTCAGGGAGTGATGTTTCACCGACATTCGAGCTGCCTCCTGGTTTTGCCTTGTAGGAGATGATTGCATTCAGGCCCCGCCACAGCTGCCGAACATCTGTCTCATCCTCCAGTTTGGAGCAGAAGTCGCTTTTGGCCTTTTTGATGGCCTTACCAACATCGTATCTGGACTTCATGTAGACCACTTTATCATCGGACATGAATGCCCTGTGTCTGGACTTCAGAAGAGTGCGGATCTCAAAGTTCATCCAAGGTTTCTGATTTGGGAAACACTCGGAAGGTTTTTGTAGGGATGCAGTCCTCCACACATTTCTTTATGAAGTCTGTAACGACTGTGGCGTATTCGTTCAAGTCCGTTGCCGAGTCCTTGAACATTGCCCAGTCTACAGACTCCAAACAGTCCTGGAGTTGTTCTTCTGGGGGTCATCCTGTGGTCTCCAGGTACCGTACCTGGGATCCTCAGTCGGGTCGGGAGTTCCACAGCCAGCGTGGGAAAGTTTAAAGTCCAGGGTTCCCGCAGCTGCGGGAGATCGCGAAATTGCGAGAGCCTTGAGGTGCTCAAGCAGCTTGTCAGAAACGGCACCGATTTCTGACGTTTATCTGATCCAGGTAAGTTGTTGGAAGTTGTAGTTGAGCCTTTTATTTTCCGGAGCTCCGCAAAAGTCGCCGCAGGCAGGCGCCATCTTGCCGATCAATCTGGAGGCCTTAAGCTTAAGGTGAGAGGGAAGAGAGTTAAGAGGGTTCTCGGAGGCAACCTTGTCACACAGAGGGCAGTTTCATCTGAAATGAACTGCCAGAGGAAGCTATAGAAGCAGATATAATTACGATTAAAAAAACATTTCGATATATATATATATATATATTAGTGATCAATTGATGATTCCACAAGGTTTAAAGCTCAAAACTCATTTTGACCTCTTTTTCCCTCAGAATAAGCTGAGAGGTCAGGAGGCGAAGATAATTGAAGAGAAGGCAGCAAGAATCAAGGAGTGGGTGACGTTTAAACTAAGAGAAGTAAGTCCCTGACTCTGACGTGGTGGAGTCTTGATGTGATTTTGTCATATATTTTTGAAAAACCACGGGAAAATTCCCAGGCAATGGATTAAATTCTTCAGTCATAGAGCTGAACAGCACAGAAACGCTCCCTGCGACCCACCATGTGTGTGTTGACCATCAACCACCCATTTATGCTAATCCTACACGGATCCCATTTTATTCTCTCCACTTTCCCATTACAGCCCAAACAAAGTCTTCACCATTCACCAGCACGTGAGAGGCAATAGGCAGTGGTCAATTAAGCTAATATCCTGCACGTCTTTGGGGTGAGGGAGGCAACCAGAGTTCCCGGAGGAAACCCATATGATCACAGGAAGACTCCACACTGGCAGCATGCAAGGTCAGGATTGAACTCCAGTCACTGGAGGCAAGAGGCAACGGCACATCTAGATGCAGCGACGTGCCATCTATCTGGAAAGGAAAGTCAGGACGCCTGCAATGGGACAATGTTTTGATTTTACAACCAGCAATGCCCACAATCCTTAATTGACCAATTATATAAAATGAAGATGCCAAAGAATTCTGTTCTTCCTGGGTTATTTCATGGATGTTCCCTGCCCTGCCTCATGCTCCGGAACTGCAGCCAGCTCTCGATGAGCCCGAGGCGAGCTGCCTGCCTTTCCTTTCCCACCCGCACGGCATGGATGGCACAACCAGACAGAAAGATGGCAGACAGAGAGCATCTTATTCTCTGCTTGAAGGAGGAGGACAACTTCCTTCTTCAGCTCCCCACATGAAGACTTTGCCCCCTCTTGCTCTTATAATGTCACGAGGATAGTAGAATTAGGTCATTCGGCCCATCGGGTCTACTCTGCCATTCAATCTAGATGGCTGATCTATCTCTCCCTCTTAACCCCATTTTCACGCCTTCTCCGCATAACCTCTGACACCCGCACTCATCAAGAATCTTTGCTCACGTCTGCCTTCCAGCAGTCTTGAGAGAATGCTGAGCAGCATGGTCATGTTCTCCCAATATTCCCCCCACTCCCACCCAACCCAAACCCCCCCCCAACCCGAACCCCCCCCAACCCCATCCCCCCCCAACCCCCCCCACCCCCCCCCAACCCCCCCCCCCCCCCCCCCCCCCCCCCCCCACCCCACCCCCCCACCCCACCCCACCACCCCCTACACCACCACCACCAAGTCAATGGATATTTTTAAGGCAAAGAGAGATAGATTCTTGATTAGTATTGGTGCCAGGGGGTTATGGGGAGAAGGCAGGAGAATGGGGTTAGGAGGGAGAGATAGATCAGCCATGATTGAATGGTGGAGTAGACTTGATGGACCGCATGGCCTAACTCTGCTCCTATCACTTGTGAACTTATGCCTCCTGACCCGCGGAGCTCCTCCAGCACTTTGTTTTTATTTTTCAAAATCCCACACTTCTGTTCACCTTTCCTCTCGACCACCATCTTAGACTCACTGCCCAGCAAAGCAGTTTCACGGGCTCAGAACCTTTGGTTTCCATATGAGAGCCTTGGAGGTTAAAGATCAGCATGCTGGCCAATATAGAATAGAATAGCCTTTTATTTGTCATTCAGACCGAAGTCTGAACGAAATTTAAGCAGTCATACATACAATAAAAAACAACAATAAACACATATTAACATCCACCACAGTGAGGCCACCAACATCTCCTCACTGTGATGGAGGCAAAAGTCTTTGGTCTGCAGTCTCTTCCCTCCTCTTCTCCCTCTGCGCTGAGGCGATACCCCCCCCCCCCCCCCCCCCCGGGCGATGTTATAACAGTCCCGCGGCTCAACACCGCGGCCCGGGGTGGTCGTAGCTGCAGCCCACCCAGACCTGCAGACGCAGCCGCTGGCCCGCGGCCGAACCCCGGACTCAGGCCACCGCCGCCAGAACACCGTCCCCGCCACCATCACGTGAGTAACTGTCGACTTCAGCCTCGGGCCGGGCCGCCCTGACATGGGCGCCGAACTTCCCCCGGGCCGGGCCGCCCCGACTCGGGCGTTGCTTCTCCCCCCATGCTGGGCCGCCCCGACTCGGGCGTTGCTCCTCCCTTCGGCCGGGCCGCCCCAACATGGGCGCCGAACCTCCCCCGGGCTGCGAGCGCCGCACCTCCCCGAGCTCGGCCGCTCCAACGGGAGCCTCGCTCCATCTCGGGCTGGCCGCTCCTCTCCTGTGCCGGACCGCCCTCACGGGGGCGCACTCAGGGGCATTGTATCTGAGCGAACTCAGGGGCATAACCAGAGGCATTGTATCTGAGCTGTAATGTTACCTCCACATTATGTGGAAGCTGGTGAACCTGTCCAAATGCTTCTCTGGTTTCCTCCCACATCCCAAAGATGTGCGGGTTGGTAGGTTAATCGGCAACTGGCAACTGGGGGGGGGGGCAAAGTGATGGACAAAGTGATGAGGAAATACAAAAATATGTGAAATGTGTTTGGGTGGTTGAGACCGTTTGTGATGTCTGTACCATGATGGTAAATGATGTGTAAACAGAACCTTCACTTCCTCTTCAATTGGTTCTTGCAATAGCTGGAATTCGAAAACTATCAACTCAAGGTGACCACTTGCAAGCAAGCTGAACAAATCCAAGCCCTACAGAACAAGATTCAAGGTACTGAGGTTCTTTCCTTCATCGAGACTGGTATCCTTCAATGTGGACACCTCCTGTCTGGTCAGCTTTATCTAAGCTGGTCTTGTCCGCCTACTGATACATAGAGGAGGTAGATACATTTTTGAAGGACAGGGAATTGAGGACAGGTCACAGAAGAATAGTTGAGGCATGGGGCAGATCAGCCATGATCATCGTGCAAAGGCGGGGCAAGCTTGAAGGGCCGAGTGGCCTACTCCTGTTATTTTCTTATGTTCTTGTGCATTGACGCCCATATCTCTCTGGCTATAAGCCAATTTTGATATTTACTTTTCACTTTAAAAAGTTTCAACCTTTTTTTCCCCATTCTTCTTATTAATGTTGGTGATCACACTAGTCTCGTCGTATCTTACTCTTTCAATCTTCTTCTTGATCACTTGCTTAACCAGTCTACATTGGAATGAAACTTCTGAGCACCATTCACAGCTCATTCCCACCTGGCCATATATTGTTGGCAGACCCAGATATTTAACCCTTGATTCCTTTGCCTAAGTCAATGACCTAGATTGTTAATGGTCATCGCGTCATTCAGCTCAGAAACAGTCCCTTCGGCCCAACTTGCCCACGCCGACCAACATGTCCCATCTACACTAGTCCCACCTGCCTACGTTTGGCCCATATCCCTCTAAACCTATCCTATCCATGTACCCATCTAAATGCTTCTTAAATATTGCAATAATACCTGCTATACACATCCCCTCAAAACTTTGCCCCTTTCACTTTGCTCCTTTGCCCTCTCATATTTGATATTCCCACCCTGGGAAGAGAGGTTCCGGCTCTCTATCCTGGTTAAGCCTCTCATTTTGTACAATACAATACAATATACAATACCTTTTATATGTCATTTGAACCTCGCATGAGGTTCAAACAAAATTTGGTTTCTGCAGCCATACAAGAAAAGAACCAAGACACACACCAACACAATTTACACAAACATCCATCACAGTGAATCTCCTCCTCACTGTGATGGAAGGCAAAGTCTTGTCTCTCCCCTGCTCTCCATTCCTCTCCCGAAGTCGAGGTCAAAGCCCCCGGCGGGCGCTAGCAAGTCTGCGGCCACTCAAAGCCATGCCGGGCGATGTAAGGCTCTGCCCCGGGTCTTGGTGTTGGTGTTGGAGCCCCCGGCGGGCGCTGGCAAGTCCGCGGCAAATTAAAGCCGCGCCGGGCGTTGTAAGGCCCTGCCCCGTGTCACTCTCAACCCTGCAATTCGGGCGGGAGAAGTCGCCGTTGCCGGGGACCCGCGAGCTCCCGGTGTCACCATCCGCCGGAGTCGGGTCGCAGCAGCGCGCCACTGCAGCTCTCCACGCTCCGAAGCTGGCCAGCTCCATGAAGGTAGCTCCACAGCTCCACAGGCTCCGTGACTTGAGCCTCCAGGTCGTTCCGGTTGGAGGCTGCTCCACGGCGCTAGGCCCGAACGGCAACAGAGACCCGACAGGGAAAAGGTCGGGTCTCCATGCAGGGAAGAGATTTAAAAGTTTCCCCCACCCACCCCCCACATATACACATTTAAAAACCCACTACAAACTAAACCCTCAACAGGACAAAAAAATAAAAAATACACAGACAGACTGCAGAGGCCGCTGCGACGTCGGTCACGCCACACACACACTTATGTACTTCTTTCAGGTTCCACCTCCGTGTCCCAGAGCAGAACTCCAGTGTTTCCCATTCATAGAATGCCACAGCATGGAAGCGTCTAACAGCCATTTACACTGATCCAATATCAATCCCTTTTTTCGTTTTCATTTCATGCTCATCAACCCCATCCCTTAGTTTCTATCCCTCACCTCCATTCAAGGGACAATTTGCAGTGGCCAGTTAACCCTCCGACTGTAATGTGGGAGGAAACCGGTGTACCCGGAGTAAACCCACACGGTCACAGGGAGAGCATGTCAACCCCACACAGACAGTGCCAGAGATTAGGACTGAACCTGGGTTGCTCAGTGTGCCCTCAGTAGTTGATGCCCCAGCTCTGATTCTTGTAGCCCCTAGCCCCGTCGCTCAAACGGTTGCATCCTCCCATCCTGAAAACGGACTTTTATCCAACGTGAAAATATAAACTTGTCAAACCCAATTTCCTTTACAGAAAAGCATGCTGACTCTACCTGTACCTGTTATGTGTTCTTTTCCCAACAAGTCATGTGTGACATTAATGACGGAGAACAAGGGGCGTCCCTGACATTTTATCAGCCAAACATTGGCACCAGGTCAAGGGAGGAAATATTAAGACCAGGGCAAGGTTTGAGGTTGCTATGGGGATTTCTTGGATGCCCCAAGGTTGTGAAAAATAGCAGGTCTATCTGCTCTGTGCTTACTGGAGTGGAGGGGTGGCAGGGTGGCGCAGTGGTAGAGCTATTGCTTTACAGTCCCAGAGACCTGGATTTGATCCTGACTATGGGTGGAGTTTGTACGTTCTCCCCCTATCTTGCGTGGGCTTTCTCCGAGATCTTTGGTTTCCTCCCACACTCTAAAGACATACAGGTTTGTAGATTAATTGGCTTGGTATAAAAACGTGTGAATATATAAAATTGCCCCTAGTGTGTGTAGGATAGTGTTAATGTGCAGGGATCGCTGGTCAGTGCAGGCTCGGAGCCAAAGGGCCTGTTTCCGCGTTGTATCTCTAAACTAAACTAAACTAAACAAACTCATTCACCTTCTGAGTCGCAGGCCAGTGGGCGTAGTGTCTCTAAAGCTTCAGCCCCCAATAACAGAATCTCCGTTTAGTGAATAAAATGCCAAAGGCTATCAAAGTTTACCAGCTGAGTAGCAGCACAACGATGCATTTGGTTGGTTAAAGAAATGCTTAATCTTCTTGGAGTTTAATGTTTGACTGCTTCCCATAACATTCCATTTTATAACTAAATGACTCAGTGGAAACCAGAGATCGAGGTACAACTCTGAAATGTAATCCCGAGTTTTGTTATTCAGTAACTAGGGATTAACAGGTAGGCGTGTTAACATTAAATTGGGTTAATCAGATATTGTTGACCTGTGGCTGAGTTGAAGGCCGAGACAGATAGTGGGGTTTTTTTTGTGCAACAAGGAAAATGAGCTCAAGATCGGAACTAATGGATTGCCCTTTACTTTGTCAGGTTGCAAAACAACAAAGTGTGAATTCCTCTCCCCACCTCAGTAAACCGAAACGAGGTCCAGACCCTGCTTGTATTATAGCTGGGAGTTAGTGTCACAGCCAGTGAGGGATACCGGTTAACTTTTACTTCACCAAGTCAATGGTCAATATTCACGCACCCGTTTACATGAATCTTTCTCTAACCCATTTTCATCTCTCCCAATTCCTAATAAATTTCCCCCAGATTCTACCAATCACCTGCACGCTAAGAGAAAGTTACAATGGCCAATTAACAAAGTTCCGTGGCATCATACAGCATAGAAACAGGCCCTTCGGCCCACCAAGCCCTTGCTAACCATTGATCACCCGTTCACACGCATTCTCTGTTATCCCATTTTCTCATCTGCTGCCGAGGGGCAATAAGCAGAAGCCAATTAAGCTACTAACTTGCACATCTTTAGGATGCAAGAGAAAACCAGAGCACCTGGAGGAGACCCACGCAGTCTCAGGGAGAACTGTCAGAGGGTAGTTAATCTGTGGAAGTTCTCCCTAAGACTGTGTGGGTTTCCTCCAGGTGCTCTGGTTTCCTCTTACATCCTAAAGATTGTCACAGAGGGCTGTGGAGGCCAAGTCAGTGGATATTTTTAAGGCAGAGATAGACAAATTCCTGATTAGAACGGGTGTCGAGGGTTATGGGGAGAAGGCAGGAAAATGGGATTGGGAGGCTGAGATCAGGCATGATTGAATGGGGGAATAGGCTCAATGGGCCGAATGGCCTAATTCTACTCCGATAACTTGTGAACTTGTGAGAAAATGCAAATGGCTACAGAGGTCAGGGTCGAACTCGGGTCCATGGCATTTTAAGGCAGCAGGTCTACCAGCTGTTCCATTGTGTCATTCAAAAATAGCGTTTTCAATGTTAGCCTCAAAACCTGTGTCCTCAAAGCATAGGGAAAACTGCTGGAGCGGAGGGAAGACCATTTAGCCCCTCAACAGCCTCCACCAGTCAGTAAGATCATGGCTGATCTTCTACCTCAGTTCTATGTCCATATACTTTGGGCAGCACTAGATTAAGCGAAACACACACTCCACTATATTTCTATGGAAAGATTTTTTTTTCGGGTGAATGAATCTAAAATCTGAACATGATCTTCAAATGAGAGCTGGACCATTTTGGCATATCTCTTAATGACATGTACCAATTTCTACAGATGTCCCAGTGAACGCATCCAATGCGGGTGCATCACAGCTTGGTAGGGCAAGAGATTGCAGAGAGTCTTAAAAACCAGCCTACCTAATCAGCTCCGCACACACACACCACACACTGCTTCAGGAATGCACTCTTACATAATCAAAGACCACTTTAGAGAGACAAGTCAAGAGTCAAGAGAGTTTTATTGTCATGTGTCCCAGATAAGACAATTCAATTCTTGCTCTTGCAAGAAATAAGGCGGAGATAGAGAGATTCTTGATTAGTACGAGTGTCAGGGGTTATGGGGAGAAGGCAGGAGAATGGGGTTAAGAGGGAAAGAAAGACCAGGCATGATTGAACAGCGGAGTAGACTTGAGGGGCCGAATGGTCTAATTCTGCTCCTATCACTTCTGAACTTACCCTGAGCATTTTCTTGCCGGCATAGCCCCATCAGTAACTAGACAGTCCCAATATTCAAATGCACCACTATTATGATAATGTAAGCTGGTCTATGCCCTACAGTAAGTCTATATCCACCCCTTCCATCAGCACCTCCCCTCCCCCCATATAACCCTGCCACCTTGCTGTCACGCCCACCCTCTACTTCCATTCTCTCACATTTCCCTATCTCCTGCTCTGTCATAATGTCTGTAGGCATGTAACCCAGCATGAGTATAGGCTGGACCAGTCCAAGCGTGCCAGCCCCATCTTTGCCCATTGATTGAAAGACACAGCATCTAAACAGGGCCATCAGCCCAGGAGCCAATGCCAACCATCATTCACCCATACACGCTAGTTCTATGTTCCCTCACATTCTCATCTGCTCCCTACACATTAGTGGCCATTAACAGGGGTCAATTAATCTAAAAGCCTGCACGTATTTGGAATGTGGGAGGAAACCGGAGCACCCAGAAGCAAACCCACATGGTTACAGGGAGAACGTGCGAACACCGCACAAGAAGAAACAGAGGTCAGGAATGGACCCGGGTCCCCAGCGGTGCGAGGCAGCAGCTCTACCCGCTGCACCACTGTGCCGCACATGCTGGTGGCTTCTCTGGTTGATATCCTGCTGGAATCTTTGCATCCAAGTCACATGCAAGTAACATGTATGTACCCAGCCTGTCACCCAAATAACATGGTGGGTGGACAACCAAGTCCTGACACAGCGAGGTGGTTCGGCCCAGCGGTGTGTGGTGGTCAGTAACCAGATTGTTTTTCATGTTGCACAGATTTGCAAGACAAGAGGCCGCTCGCCGATCTGACTGAAGCCCCCGGGCCAGCGACGACTCGGGCCCCCGATTCACTCGAGAAGCCCCACCAGGTGGCTGATGGCAGGAAGGAGCCTCGGCAGGAGGGGAGCGACCCGCGAGGGTGCCGGGCGGTGGCGGTGGTGGAGGAAGAGGGCGGCACTGCCGGAGCGGTGAGTCGGGGGAGCTGCAACGTGACCCAGGCGTCGGCAGGGCCCGGGCTGCTGGATGGGGAGCCGCAGGTCTTGGTGGCCAAAGATACCTGCAGGACCGCCTCCGGCCACCAGGGCGGGTTGGCCCCAGTGACTGCTCCGCAAAAGGACCCTCCATCCGGTGGACACGACGGCAGGCTCCGCTCCGCGAGGCTGGACTCTTCCACTTCCCACAGCCAGACGATCGTGCCGGGCCCCAACACGCCCGCGCATACACTGTCCCTGCCGGGATCGCCCGGCCCCAAGGCCTCCCTGACTCTGGCCGCCAAGGAGAACAGCGCGGGCACCAGCATGACCCTGCCCAAGGTGCGGACTCCACTGGTGCCCAGGGACAGCATCCAGCTGGCCAAGAAGCACTACAGCCAGCCGCAAGCCGGCGCGGACAGGCTCCACCATGTGGTCTCCATCAACATCTCCACCTTCAAGCCCGTGGCTGTCCTGCCGCTGCCCGTACGGGTGCAGGAGACCGACATCGACGATGTCCCCGAGCAGATGGAGACGGAGGAGCCCGCTGCAGAGCAGGACCTTGCCCGTCAGCACCCGCCCGCTGTCTCCAGGGAGCTGCCCGATACCCACTGTGCCAAGCGTGCCTCCACCAGCCAGCCCCCACCTCCTCCGCTGCATCGATTCCCTTCATGGGTAAGATTAAAATTATTCTGTTTGACCCTGTACATCGTGCCTCAACTCTGCCAACTCCCAAACACCTCCAGTCATCCGGCACACTCTGATGGAGCAAATGTTCCAGATCACCGGATGTTACCTTATTAGTTTAGTTTAACGATAGAGCACAGAAACAGGCCCTTTGGCCCACCGAGTCCACACCGGCCAGGGTTCCCCATACACCCTTTGGCCCACTGAGTCCACACCGGCTAGCGTTCCCCATACACTAACTCTATCCTACACACACTATGGACAATTTACATTTACACCAAGCCAATTAACACACAAACCTGTACATCTTTTCAGTGTGGAAGGACACCAAAGATCTCAGAGAAAACCCACGCAGTCACAGGGGGAAGGTACAAACTCTGTACAGACAGCACCCGTAGTCGGGATCGAACCCGGGTCTCTGGAGCTGCAAAGCAGCAACTTTACCGCTGCGCCATCGCGACCGCCCGTATTAATAATTACACATACATCAATTCAATTTTTTTAAAGTTGTTACCAGTAAGGTTTGAGTAAATTTCAAGGGTGTGTGGGTAACACACGCAGTACGTTTTAAGGTGAGTGTTCGGGGATCCAGGTCACTGTGAGCAGGAATTGTCGACATCAGCTGGTGAGCCGGATGCTGAACCGTCAGCATTTCCCAACAGTCGAATCTTGGTTCATCGAATCTTTCCCACTGTGGCTCTGTCCCTTGCTCCAAAACGGCTTTCTCTCCCCTGCATTGCACCAGTATGACAGACCACCCTGCTGCCCCACCACAAATCCAGTGGGTCTGCACATTTGTATTCCCAGATCTACCCACTGTATAAGTTGACAGGCAGAAAATGCTGGAGTAGACAATAGACAATATACTATAAGTGCAGGAGTTGGCCATTCGGCCCTTCGAGCCAGCACCGCCATTCAATGTGATCATGACTGATCATCCCCAATCAGTATCCCATTCCTGCCTTCTCCCAATATCCCCTGACTCTGCTATTTTTTAAGAGCCTTATCTAGCTCTCTCTTGAAAGTATCCAGAGAACCTGCCTCCACCGCCCTCTGAGGTAGAGAATTCCACAGACTCACAACTGTCTGTGAGAAAAAGTGTTTCCTCGTCTCAGTTCTAAATGGCTTACTCGTTATTCTTAATCTGTGGCCTCTGGTTCTGGACTCCCCCAACATCAGGAACATGTTTCCTGCCTCTAGCATGTCCAAACCCCTAACAATCTTATATATTTCAATGAGATACCCTCTCATCCTTCTAAACTCCAGAGTGTACAAGCCCAGCCGCTCCATTCTCTCAGCATTTGACAGTCCCGCCATCTCGGGAATTAACCTTGTAAACCTACGCTGCACTCCCTCAATAGCAAGAATAGCAGTGAGGAGGAGATTTGCTGTGATGGATGTTTGTGTAAATTGTGTTGGTTGTGTGTCTTGGTTGTTTCCATGTTGTATGACTGCAGAAGCCAAATTTCGTTTGAACTTCATTTGAGGTTCAAATGACAATAAATAATTGTATAATTGAATCTGTAATTCAGCGGGACAGGCAGCATCTCTGGAGAGAAGGATTGGGTGACGCTTCGGATCAAGGCCTTTCTTCAGACTGTATACCTCTCAGCTCCGACCCCGGCAACCCCCCTGCCCCCCCCCCTCCCCCGGCCCCCTCTGACTGTATATGTAATTCACTTCCCCAATCCCAGCGCTGGGGCTAATCTTTCACCGCGGGCCGCGCCACACTGTACTAATAAGCTTCAGCCTCTCTCACATCTTGGGCTCTTATCGTGAGGCACCTAACGATGAGGATTCATCACCTCGCCTTTCACTGCTGATCTACACCGACCCCTGGCCTCATCTGCCCCTCCACCCTCCCATCCACACTGTGAGGGGCATAGGATTCTATGCCTGGTTCTTCCCACCAAACAATCATATGACCATCCGGATATCCAACTACGCCCCCCCCTCCTCCCTCACTCCATTCCACAGCCGCCCGCCTTCTGTTTTTTCCGCTGACTGGATAATTCACACAACAAAAGCTTTTCACTGTACTTTGGTGCACGTGACAATAAACTCAACTGGTTAGCCAGGCATTCATCTGACTGGAACTGTGAATGCAGATCAAAACCAAATACGTTAGACCCTGCTGCCTCCTCCCTCCCCACCCTGCCCAACCCTGGACTCCCCTTGCTCTCTGGTACTCCCTTTCCCTTGGTCTGCTCCTCCGTCAGCCCCTCAGGCTCCCCCTTCCCTTTATGGGGAAGGGAGAGAACAGAGAGAGGCAATCTATGGCCAAGCTCCTGCTGACACCCACACACCCATTGCTTCCCACATATCCCACCACCGGACGTTATTACATGGGTGTTTCAATCCGTCAGTACTGGAAGGTGAGAGGTGTGAGTGTGCCAAGGTTTCCCTCTGCATGGTTGTGATGTGGTGCAAGCAATCATAGCCGAGCGATTCATGTTGCTCCACAGTAAATAGTGGGACCTGTCATTAACACCATCCCTGCAGACTACACACTCTGAGCCTGTGTAATAGATGCTGCCCACATCCCTTGCACCCTGCACCACCTTACTCTGCTGAGCTTCCCTCCCTGGCTGTGCCCTGCTCCAGCTGAGGTGGGACCTCCAACTGAGGTGGGACCTCCAACTGAAGTAGGAACTCCAACTGAGGTGGGACCTCCAGATGAAGTAGGACCTCCAACCACCCCACCCTGGTGATAGGGGCATCGACTATCAAAGGGAGAAACCTTCACAGTCGTCCAGCCCCACAATCCTCAGACACACGGCTAATTGGAGTCATAGAGTGATACAGGGAAACAGGCCCTTCGGCCCAACCTGCCCACACCGGCCAATGTCCCAGCTACACATGTACCACCTGCCCGTGTTTGGCCCATACCCCTCCAAACCTGTTCTACCCATGTACCTGTCTAACTGTTTCTTAAAAGTGGTGTAGTCCCAGCCTCAACTATCTCCTCTAGCAGCTTGTTCCATACACCCACCATCCTTTGTGTGGAAAAAGTTACCCCTCAGATTTATTTTTAATCTTTTCCCCATCACCTTAAATCTATGTGCTCTGGTCCTCAATTTCCCCATCTCTGGGCAAGAGACTCTGTGCATCCACCCGATCTATTCCTCTCCTGATTTTGTGCACCTCTATCAGATTGTTGTGTTTCGTGGCTTAAATAGCTACCTGAATCCGCAAGAATAAGCCATTTCTTCCGAAATGCAGGAAAGGAACAATGGCTGGAATGACATGTCTGAGCTTTCCATTTTGTTCCTGCCAAAGCTAGTGATTGTGTGGCTGATTCAAGGCTTCCGGCTGACAGCAGCTCCGCGAGTCCAGACAAGCTTCGTCTGTAGTTGAGAGTCTGCAGCACAGTCAGCTCAAAGAACAAGGTCTCTCACACATGCACCACCAACTGTGTGCCTCTGGAGAATGCCCAAGATAGACACAAATGCTGGAGCAACTCAGCGAGACAGGCAGCATCTCTGGAGAAAAGGAATATACGACGTTTCGGGTCGAGACCCTTCTTCAGACTGCTGTCCCTCCCCAAGCAGAACCAAGTGTTGACAAACATGACATGGTACTTTCCCTCCCCTCAAGCTGCCTAGAATGACAAGTCTTGGTAAGGTATCAGTTTAGTTTATTGTTACGTGTACTGAAGTACAGTGAAGAGCTTTTGGTGCGTGCTAACCAGTCAGCAGAAAGGCAATACATGATTACAATTGAGCCATTTACAGTGTACAGATACATGATAAGGGAATTACGTTTAGTGCAGGGGTGGGAAACCTTTTCATGAAGGAATGCCGCATTAAGTTAGCTGTAATCTAATAAGGCCGCATCCAAGAAACTTCAATTAGATATACTTCAAAATGTACATAATTTTGTTAAAATAGCCCTCATGACTTACTAATGTTTTAATTGTGGCCGTCGGTCAGGGAGGATTATTTCATTGAATCTTCTTTTACTCTTTTATATTTTAAATACGTTCATTTTTAAATAAAAATAAAAATGATAAAAGATGAAGAAACACATATTAATAAGAATAAAAGATTTGTTCTACAAAATTTGGATTCATCCATAAGGCCGCACTTAATGGCCTAGAAGGCCGCATTCAGCCTTAAGGCTGCAGGTTCCCCACCCCTGGTTTAGTGCAAGGTAAAGCCAGCAAAGTCTGATCAAGGATAGTCCGAGGGTCGCCAATGACGTAGATAGTAGTTCAGCACTGCTCTCTGGTTGTGGTGGGATGATTCAGTTGCCTGATAACAGCTGGGAAGAAACTGTCCCTGAATCTGAAGGTGTACGTTTCCACACGTCTGTGCCTTTTGCCTGATGGGCGAGGGAGTGGCCAGGGTACAACTCGTCCTTGATTATGCCGCGGGCCTTGCCGAGGCAGCGTGAGGTATAAATGGAGTCAATGGAAGGGAGGTTGGTTTGTGTGATGGTCTGGGCTGCGTCCACAATTCGCTGATCACAAAATCATTGGTTTTGGTATCGAAAAATGGCCTACCTCGTTAGGTCGAAGAGTTTGTAGGTACGAAGGTCGGAGATACAAGTGACTGCAGATGCTGGAAACTGGGGGCAAAAGACAAACCGCTGGAGGAGCTCAGTGGGCCAGGCAGCATCTGTGGAACCAGAGAGATGTCTGAATGTGGAGTTAGACATAAAAAGCTGGAGTAACTCAGGGGGGGGATCATACAGCTTCTCTGGAGAAAGGAATAGATGACGTTACGGGTTGAGACCCTTTTTCAGTCAGTTCTTGAGTCAGTGGAAAGGGAAGACGAGAGATATAGACAGTGATGTCGAAAGGCATGAAAATGTGCAGTGCCTTGTCGGGTAGCCAGCCTCCATTGTTAGGATGGCACTGTCTGTAAACAAACTGGGCTCTAGGAAGGACGGAAGCCACTGTCTGTGGTGGAATTCTTATCTCTCTGCATATGATGACAGCCTCCCTGTGTGCAGATGGGGAAGGTCGTCTCTCTCTCCCTGTTTGTGGAGTGGCGTGACCTTCAGTAGGCAGCGTTATGTTTCTGTGCACAAAGTGGCTGATCCCAGCAATTAGGAACGCTGGTCCTGCAGATGCATGTGGGACATTGGCTGAATGTGTTCCTCATGTTGATGTTACTTCCTGCTATCTTCTTGCTACCTGTGCACCAGATTGAGCTGCTGCCTGTGCGATGCTCTCGTTTCCACAGCGTTGGTGGGTTAGTTGGAAGCTGCAAATTGCCCCGAGCCTGTGGGGGCATTGAGGGGACCGTGACCAGGAACCTTCAGGTGAGAGATAAGAGGGAGAATGGTTTACAGAGGTGAAACTGGACAATCTCACATCCAGACTAGACACAAAAAGTGTAATTGGCTTGACCATTCATTTCTGTGTGTCTTGAAGCTGCTTTGCCAATACCGTCTGAAGAATTACATTCTGCAACATCTTTCAACAACCTACAACTTCTCAAGGGTTTAGTAGTCATTGTGAAATTTTGAGTGTTTGAAGGAGTGTGGGAACAAGAGGAATCGAATATAGGAGCAAAGAGGTCTTTCTGCAGTTGTACAGAGCCCTAGTGAGTCCACACCTGGAGTATTGTGTGCAGTTTTGGTCCCCTAATTTGAGGAAGGACATTCTTGCTATTGACGGAGTGCAGCGTAGGTTTACAAGGTTAATTTCCGGGATGGCGGGACTGTCATATGCTGAGAGAATGGAGCAGCTGGGCTTGTACACTCTGGAGTTTAGAAGGATGAGAGGGTATCTTATTGAGACATATAAGGTTGTTAAGGGTTTGGACACGCTAGAGGCAGGTAACATGTTCCCGATATTCGGGGAGTCCAGAACCACCAGTTTAAGAATAAGGGTTAAGCCATTTAGAACGGAGACGAGGAAACACCTTTTCTCACAGAGAGTTGTGAGTCTGTGAAATTCTCTGCCTCAGAGGGCGGGGGAGGCGGGTACTTTCAAGAGAAAGCTAGATAGGGCTCTTAAAGATAGCGGAGTCAGGGGATATGGGGAGTAGGCAGGAATAAGGTACTGATTGGGGATGATCACCTTGAATGGCGGTGCTGGCTCGACGGGCCGAATGGCCTACTGCACCTATTGTCTATTGTCTATTGACAGGTATAGTTACTACGGTAATACAGGAAACCCACCAATAGTAATAGGAAGCATAGATTGTAATATAAGGTCACTATGCAAAGAGTAGGAGTGAACGGGTGCTTTTCAGAATGGCAGGCAGTGGCGAGTGGAGTGCCGCAAGGCTCAGTGTTGGGGCCGCAACTGTTTACCATATATATTAATGATTTGGGAGAGGGAATTAGGAGCAACACTAGCGGATGACACAAAGCTGGGTGGCAGTGTGAACTGTGAAGAGGATGTTAGGAGGTTGCAGGGTGACCTGGACAGGTTGAGTGAGTGGGCAGATGCTTGGCAGATACAGTATAATATAGATAAATGTGAGGTTATCCACTTTGGCGGCAAAAACAAGGGGGCAGATTATTATCTCAATGGGGTTAGGTTAGGTAAGGGGGAGGTGCAGTGAGACCTGGGCATCACTGAAATTTGGCTTACAGGTACAACCGGCAGCAAAGAAAGGTAATGGAATGTTGGCCTTCATAACAAGAGGATTTCAATAAAGGAGTAAAGAGGTTCTTCTGCAGTTGTATAGGGCTCTGGTGAGACCACATCTAGAGTATTGTGTACAGTTTTGGTCTCCTAATTTGAGGAAGGACATCCTTGTGATTGAGGCAGTGCAGTGTAGGTTCACGAGATTGATCCCTGGGATAGCGGGACTGTCATATGAGGAAAGATTGAAAAGACTAGGCTTGTATTCACTGGAGTTTAGAAGGATGAGGGGATATCTTATAGAAACATACAAAATTATAAAAGGACTGGACAAGCTAGATGCAGGGAAAATATTCCCAATGTTCCACGAGTCCAGAACCAGGGGCCACACTTAGAATAAAGGGGAGGTCATTTAAGACTGAGGTGAGAACAAACTTTTTCACCCAGAGAGTTGTGAATTTATGGAATTCTCTGCCACAGAGAGCAGTGGAGGCCAAGTCACTGGATGAATTTAAAAGAGAGTTAGATAGAGCTCTAGGGGCTAGTGGAATCAAGAGATATGGGGAGAAGGCAGGCACGGGTTACTGATAGGGGACAATCAGCCACGATCACAATGAATGGTGGTGCTGGCTCGAAGGGCCGAATGGCCTCCTCCTGCACCTACTTTCTATGTTTCTATGTCATAAGTGATAGGAGTAGAATTAGATCATTTGGCCTATCAAGTCTACTCCACCATTCAATTGTGGCGGATCTATCTCTCCCTTCTAACCCCATTCTCCAGCCTTCTCCCCATACCTTCAGACACCCGTTTTAATCAAGAATCTATCCATCTCTGCCTTAAATGTATCCACTGATTTTGCCTCCACAGCCTTCTGTGACAAAGATTCCCACAGAATCACCACCCACTGACTAAAGAAATTCCTCCTCATCTCCTTCCTAAAAGAATGTCCTTTAATTCTGAGGCTATGACCTCTAGTCCTAGACTCTCCCACTAGTGGATACATCCTATATACACAACTGGTTTATGCAGCGTGAGCATATAAAACATAGTATTCATGTGACCAAACTCTCCGATTTGGTGCTTAAAAACTCAGCAGGGTGAGCGAGTAGAAAGGAATTGTCGACGTTTTGGGTGAAGACCCTGCATCAGTATATTGGCAAATCCTTTCCCTTCACAGATGCTGCCTGACCTGCTGTGTTCCTCCAGCAGATTGTGTTTTACTCAAGACTCCAACATCTACAGCTAATTGTGCATCCAGTGACACCTCTTGACTTTTCTCCAGCACCGTGCTAATTTGGGATGTTATTTAACCTGGGATGCGGGAAGAACATGTCCCATGGTAGAACAGTCTGTTGTCCCCAATGAGCATTTCCTTTTGCTTTACAGGAGGGTCGAATCTACGCCCTGGCTAAATCGGGCATGAGGATGTCGGAAGTGACCTTTGGATCCAGTCCCTCCAGGAGACGTAAGTGCGTTTGTTCAGGTGATGCTGTCCATTGGGTTTGTGAGATCAACCACTTGTATTGGACTCACAGCAATGGTCCTGAGCATTTCCCAGAGGGTGGCACTGAATGTGCACTCCAGTCTTTTATCACAAAGCTCCAGGTATGGACTCCTATATATCGGTGAGAACAAGCACAGGCTCTGCAAACGTTTTGCTCAACACCTCCGCTCAGCCTGCCTAAACCTACCTGATCTCCTGGTTGCTCAAAACTTTCACTCGCCCTCCCATTCCCACACTGACCTTCCTGTCCTGGGCCTCCTCCGTTGTCAAAGTGAGACCCAGCACAAATTGGAGGAACAACACCTCATATTTCAGTTGGGCAGCTTACACCCCAGCGGTATGAACGTTGATCTCTAACTTCAAGTAACCCTTGCTTTCCCTCTCTCTCCATCCCTCCCCCTCCCCAGTTCCCCAACCAGTCTTACTGTCTCTGACTACATTTTATCTCTATTTGCTTTGTTGGTGTCCTCTCCCAGCTAACAATGATATATTCTACATTTTCCCTGATCTGTATTCTCTTTGTCCTATTTTCACACCTTGCACTTCCTTATCTATGTATCTCCCTCTCCCCTGACATCAGTGTGAAGAAGGGTCTCGTCCCGAAACGTCACCCATTCCTTCTCTCCAGGGATGCTGCCTGTATTCAACTACTTGTGTTTGCAACCACTGAGTTACTCCAGCATTTTGTGTCAGTCTTTTATCACAAAGACCTGTGCTTTGTTTGTCTGTGGTCCGGCCAATCTTCAAGAATCAGTAATTCATTGCATGTAGGAAAGGGAGCAGTCCTCACAATCTCAGGATATTCCAAAGAGCTCAGCTGCTAATGAACTATCTCCAGGCACGGAAATCGCTGTCATGGGGGGGAGACACAATTTCTTGGCAGCCGCACACGCACACACATGCGAGGCTTCGGCCGTGGGCCCTGTGAACAGTAACATCGGGAGCTGACCTGGTTGGTGACCGACTCCGAACTCCAGCAACAGCAGCTTCGTCCGCTCCAAATCGTGGGGCTTGAACCAGACTGTTCACGGAGTCTTTCTTCGGCCGGCGGGGGCTTCAACATCGGGAGCCTCGATCGCCTCGTTTTCCCCCCCCCCCTCCCTCCCCGTCCCCCCCAGGATTTCCACCCATGAAACCAGGGACTACAGCAACAGTGTCGCCAATAGATAACATTTTGCAATGACCAAGTCACCTGTTTAACGTAAGTAAAAGGTTTTTTGAAACAGAGGGTGGTGAGTGCTGAGATCACACTGCCAGGGGTGATAGCAGAGACAGATACAATAGCGGCATTTAAGAGGCTTTTGGAGAAGCACATGAATACGCAGGGAATGGAAGGTATGGATTATGTGCAGGCAGATAAGCGTTGATCTTGGCATCATGGTCGGCACGGACATTGTGGGCCGAATGGCCTGTTCCTGAGCTTCACTGTTCCGTGTTCTATTGAACACAACTGCTGGAGTAACTCAGTTGGTCAGGTAGCATCTTTGGAAAACATGGATAGGTGATATTTCGGGGTCGGGACCCTACTCCAGACTCATTGCAGCAGGGGGAGGAAGACCAACCTCTCCTTCAAGGTAATATATCAGCTAATCCAGGCAGCATTCTGATCAAAGGTAGACACTAAATGCAGGAGTAACACAGCGGGAGAGGCAGCATCTCTGGAGAAAAGGAACGGGCGACATTTCGGGACCAGACCCATTGTCAGACCCTTCAGCTTTCTGATCGAACTCTTCTGCAGTCTTTCCAAAACCTCCCATGTCCTTCTTTGTGACCAGATGACTAGAATTGCAGATGTTAGATTTAGCTCTCAGGGCTAACGGAATCAAGGGATATGGGGAAAAATTCAGAACGGGGTACTGATTTTGGATGGTCAGCCATGATCATATTGATTGGCGGTGCTGGCTTAAAGAACCTATTTTCCATGTTTCTATGTTTCTATATGGCCTAACCAAACTCCTGTAAAGCTGCAACAAGAGTTTGTGACTTATGCTCGATGTCTCGATGATGAAGGCGAGCATACCATACACCTTCTTCACCACTTTAAATACTTGGTTAAGTTTTAGTTTAGTTTAGTTTAGAGATACAGCGCAGAAGCAAGCCCTTCGGTCCACCGAGTCCACACACTAACATTAACCTACACCCACACTAGGGACAATTTACACTTATATTAACCTACAAACCTGTCTTTGGAGTGTTGGAGGAAACCGAATATCTTGGAGAAAATCCATGTGTTCACGGGGAGAATGTACAAATTCCGTACAAACAGCGCCCGTAGTCGGGATCGAACCTGGGTCTACGGCGCAGCAAGTGCTGCAAGGCAGCTACTCTACTGCTGTGCCGCCCATGTGTTGCCACATTCAGCGATGCAACTTCCCGTGGCCATGCAGGGCACAGAGATTGCAGATCGGTCCCAGGGGAACGGGAGGTGTTGGGTTGTCGGGGCTGATGAGCAGGAGCAGTGGTCTCTGCTCGAGCCCCGTGGCCCACGTCCCAGATCAGAGGGAAAGCTTCACCCTCTGACTAATCCAAGGTATGCAGGCTGCATTCAGCGGCAAATCCTCACCAGCTCGTCTCCCAAGCCCTGGATAAACAGAGACTGCAAGACGGGAGTGGGACTGGTTGTGAACTTTGCTGTTTGAAGGCAGCAATCAGGCGGCAGGGAAAGATCAAGGCTTCTGCCACCTGCCCTTTGATTGGGTGTTATTTCTGTCCCCCAGCTATTTTCAGATGGATTATTGCATTTGTGGTGTGTAACGCTCTCCACCCAGTTAAGGGAAGGAAGGAGGCTTCAGCTTTTGAAAACCAAAATTGCTTCTGTCATTATGGTCTTCAACCCATTCTGGTTGCAATTATCCCAGATCACAGTCTGGATGGAGAGGGATGATTGCATTCCCTTGCAAGCTGCCAAATGAGTTTAAAACTCTCCAGCTGACTCCCCTGCCTTGAGTTCCAGCAGGATCTAGATTAAGTACAAGTTGGGCCATCATGTTGCAAAGACACAAAGTGCTGGAGTAACTGAGCGGGTCAGGCAGCATCTTGGAGAACATGGAGAGGTGACGTTTTGGGTTGGGACCCTTTTTCAGACTGATTGTAGTGTTGGGAAATAAAGCTGGAAGCCTGGCAGGTAATGGGTTAATCCCTAACGCATCTTTTCTTCCATCAACCCAGAAGGAACGGGTGAGGTTTCGGGTTGAGACCCTTCTTCAGTCTTGACCCTGAAACCTCACCCATTCCTTCTCTCCAGAGACGCCCCCTGTCCCGCTGAGTTACTCCAGCATTTTGTGTCCATCTCATGTTTTATTGTCACATGTCCCAGATAGATCAATGGGATTCTTACCTGCAGCAGCACAGCATAACATGTAAACATAGATGGATCGAAGCAAGCTGGTCAGAAGGTTCAGGGTTGTAGCCTAGGAGCGGGACTGGTAACCCAGGGCTGTCACGGTGGCACAGTGGTAGAGTTGCTGCCTTACAGCGAATGCAGCACCAGTGACCCGGGTTCGATCCCGGCTACGGGTGCTGTCTGTACGAAGTTTGTACGTTCTCCCCGTGACCTGCGTGGAGTTTCTTCGAGATCTTCGGTTTCCTCCCACATTCCAAAGACGTACAGGTTTGTAGGTTAATTGGCTTGGTAAATGTAAAAATTGTTCCCAGTGGGTGTAGGATGGTGTTAATGTGCAGGGATCGCTGGTTGGCGCAGACCCCGTGGGCTGAAGGGCCTGAGTCCGCACTGTATCTATAAAACTATAACCAGAAAATGAAAGACTATCCAGGGTTTAGGGTGTAAACTGAGCCGGCAGCTCTTTCTTCATCTGTTAACCTTCTCCGTTTGTCTGCTTCATTCTTCAGTGTCGAACCTTCCTGCGAATCTCACGTCTGGCCCCTTCGCTCACCTCATCTACAAGAACGTGACCGTTCCTGTCTACACCACCTTGAAAGGGGTAAGAAAGAGGACTGGTTTGCTGTAAGCTGCAGGCCCGGTGTGAGCCTCAAAGGACTCAGTGAGGACTCTTGCTTCCCTTTGGGGTGTCTTGGGCAAGGTCCATGTCACCGCCGGGACTCTGTGAGGCCGGGACCACTGGCGAAGGGTGGGTTACGGTGAGGCCGGGGGTACTGCAGGGACCTGTTGAGGCCAGGTTCCGAAGAAGGGCCTCTCACCCGAAACTTCACCCATTCCTTCTCTCCAGAGATGCTGCCTGTCCCGCTGAGTTTTGTGACTGCCACGGGGACTTGGTTACTGGGGAGGCCAGGATTGCTGGGAAGGCGGGGTGTGGCCATGGTTACTGGTAGGGAGGGGCGGGGGGGGGGGGGGGGGGGGGGGTACACATAATGAGGCCGGGGTTTTGAGTGGGGGGATGGGCAGGACGGCGCGACACATGGTGAGGCCGAGTGAGAAAGGGTCATGAAGGCTGACCGGAGCTGAGACAATCTGCCGCAGTGCCTCCAACAGTGGCTACCGCAGGCTCCTAGCACCAATCCTTGCCTCGCCTCACCAGTCACAACCCGGCCAACCTGAGAAAGACCTGCTCACTGTCTCCTCCGTGTCCTGTGTGATAAAGTGCCATCATATCGTATCGTATCATATAACCAGTGCTTAATCCCCAGACTCGTGTGCTCGAAGCCACCTCATCAAAAGCCTTTCAAAATGCTACATACATCCACTAGTTCCCCCTTATCTATTCAGCAGGAAATATCCTCAAAAAATGATTTTTGTGGTGCATGAGTTTTTGTCTCATAAAAATGTTTCTCTTATTTATTTTGGTGCGTAGTGTGGAATTGAGCTAACAGAAATTTAAATTGAAAAACTTCCCAATTGAATGTAGACAGGATCATATTTGAAAACGGGTGAAGCACATTAATCAAACACTGTATGATGAAGGTGTGATTAGAAATGCCGACCACCTTGGAGCGCAGGAGGATGAGGGGTGATCTCATAGAGGTGTATAAAATCATGGAAGAAAAAGATGTAGATGAACAGAGTCTCTTGACCAGAGTGGGGGAATCGCGGACCAGAGGACATAGGTTCAAGGGGAAGGGGAATAGATTTAATAGGAATCTGAGGGGTAACTTTTCACACAAAGGGTGGTGGGTGTATGGAACAAGCTGCCATAGGAGGTAGTTCAGGCTGGGGCTATATCAACATTTAAGAAACAGTTAGACAGGTCCATGGATAGGACAGGTTTGGAGGGATATGGACCAAATGCAGGACTAGTGTGGCTGGGACACGTTGGTCGGTGTGGGCAAGTTGGGCCGAAGGTCCTGTTTCCACACTGGATCACTCTATGACCTGAAATAACCCTGACCTCCTGTGCTGTCTGTCGGTCTGTCGTCTCTGTCTGTCTCTGTCTGTGTCTGTCTCTGTCTGTCTCTGTCTGTCTCTGTCTGTCTGTCTGTCTGTCTGTCTGTCTGTCTGTCTGGAGCTTTCATGTTCTTCCTGTGACCATCGTAATTTCCTCCAGTTGCTCCAGTTTCCTCTCGGCTCCTGAAGGCATGCAGGTGAATTGATCCTGTAAAACTCTCCCTGGTGTGCAAGTGAGTGTCGGAAGCTGGAGGGAGTTGATGAGAATGTGGGGATAATAAAGTGGGTTTGGGTAGGATTACTGTAAATGGGTCTGCATAGACTCAGTGGACCGAAGGGCATGTTTCCAGATAGTATTTCTATGATTCTACGATGACTAAAGCTACAAAAACATTTGAGTCATAGAGTCTGACAGTCCAATTTGCCTAAGATGTCAGTCCGAGGTAGTCCCATTTGTTTGCATTTGGTTCATCTCTAAATCCTTTTGATTTCTGTGTAGTTGTTCAAATGATTTTTAACCAATGTAATCGTACCCACCTGAAGAGCTTCTGGCAGATCCATCCATGTATCCACTCCCTATGTCTGAAAAAAAAATTCCACCTCGGGTCACTTTTAAGTTTTTTCCCTCCCACCTTAAACTTAAGTCCTCTACACACCCCCCGTCATCCCTACATCTTTACATTGCCTTAAAGACAATTTTTTAAAATTATTCTCCCCATAACTTTTGAGCTGCTGGTAGTAACAGTTAATTTGTACAGAATTGACATTGATTCTCCAAGACCCTAATGCTCTTCCCCCAAGCAGAGAGCTGGGGCCCCGACAGGTTTAGTGTATGGCGGGCGTTATTGCCGTTAAAAGTGACTGTGTCGTTATCCCGATGAAACTTTTCAGAAGGCCACACAGATCAGCAACGTTCCCTTCCCCGAGGAGTCCTCAGGATCGGATGATGACAGCAGCTCCCAGGCCAGCTTCCGAACGTCCACCGCGGGATCCGAGTCCAGGAAAACCAATGGCCCCGGGAGTCCCAGAGCCGTGAAAAGAGGTGGGTGATCGGCGGGACCTGACATGAGGGACAATGTTTAAAATACGTATGCCGGGCAAAACAAAATTATCACCCTGGGTGGATTAATAAAGGGATATGGACCACGCATGGGCAGAGGAGATAAGATTAATTCAGCATCATGTTCGGTGCTAGGGTTGCCAACTTTCTCACTCCCAAATAAAGGACAAATTCCCGACGGCAATTCGTTGACCGACTCGGCTGTGGCTGGGTGAATGATGAGTTATCCCGGGTGCCGGACTGCACACAAAGCCCAGCCGGCGGGGCAGTGAGGAGTTCTGGCCCGGGCCACGCGATGTCGCGCGCAAAGTCCGGCATCCCATCCAACTCATGAACCAATCATCAGCCATGAGAGGAGAGGTGGTGGTGTTGGCGGTAAGGGGAGGTTCGAAGGTCGGACAGCTGGCCGGGCTGCCACCCGACGGGGCCACGGGCGAGGCGCTGCTGCTGCACTCCAGGGGCTGCACTATGTCGGGACGGATGAGGCGGGGCCAGGCGCGGCGCTCCCACCCGACAGTCCCCTCGACCCGAGAAGTAACAGTCAAATACGGGACAAGGGCAGTATGGGGCAAACCAATTTAGCCCAATATACGTGATGTCCCAGCTAATACAGGACAGTTGGCAACCCTATTCAGTACAGACTTTGTGGGCCGAAGGACCTGTAATGTGATGTACTCTTCTCTGTTCTGTGTTCCCACGGCTCCCACTGGTGGAAGAATCAGAGGGCAAGGAACGAGGTGGTTGGTAAACATATCCTGAAATGACAACAAGAAAATCTTCTCACACAGCACAAAGTTACGGTGTGGAATGAGCATCGTGAAACACAGAATAGTACAGTACAAGGATAGCCCCTTTGGCCCACAGTCTGCACTGAACAAATTAACCAATCTTCCCTGCCTGCCTGTGATCCATTTCCCTCCATTCACTACATATTTCCGTGGCTATCTAAAAAGCCTCTGAAAAGCCACTGTCGTATCAACTTACACCACCGCCCTTGACAGTGTGTTCCAATCACTTACCACTCTCTGTATTTAAAAGAAAAAAACTGGCCCTGCATATTTCCTTTCAACATTTCCCCTCTGATCTTGAAGCTAGTGGTCTGAAGCTATGCGGTCGCGGTGGTGCAGCGGTAGAGTTGCTGCCTTACAGCGAATGCAGCACCAGTGACTCGGGTTCGATCCCGACTACGGGCGCTGTCTGTACGGAGTTTGTACGTTCTCCCCATGACCTGCGTGGGTTTTCTCCGAGATCTTCGGTTTCCTCCCACACTCCAAAGACGTACAGGTTTGTAGGTTAATTGGCTTGGTAAATGTATAATTGCCCCTCGTGGGTGTCGGATGGTGTGCGGAGATCGCTGGTCGGCGCGGACACGGTGGGCCGAAGGACCTGTTTCTGCGCTGTATCTAAACTAAACTAAACGACAAACAGATTCAAATGTAGCATTCAAATGTAGGGTAAATACCTGATTGTGAGGGAGAGAGCAAGAGATTGGAACTAACTGAATACATCCAGTGTACAGATGGCTTCCTTCTGCACCATAACCACTCTGGGATTCTGCTACCAAGCTGTCAGTGGGTGGGCTGAGCAATGTTACAGAAGCTTTGCGGGGTAGAGTAGCTGGTGCACCCCCTCTGGTAGAGGTGGTCCAATTTACAAGGTCAAAGTCACAAAGTGAGGACGAGAGATCAGACGGGCGGCCGTGGCCTTCAAGATGGTGCTGGGTTGTTGGTCGTGATGTTTCCCTGTGACAACATGGTGGAGACTGACTCTCCCGCTCCTCGAGATACGATACGATAGAACTTTATTTATTCCAGGAGGGAATTTGATCTGCCAACAGTCATAATACACAAGATACATGAAATGATCGTGAAACATGAAATTAAAGTGACAAGTGGAAAGGATTGGGGATGTGCAAAGATTGGGTTGGGGGTGGGGGGGGAGTCAGTCTCAGTCTACCCCATGACAGAAGGGGGAGGAGTTGTACAGTTTGATAGCCAGAGGGAAGAAGGATCTCCTGTGGCGTTCTTTGCTGCATCTTGGTGGAACCAGTCTGTTGCTGAAGATGCTCCTCAGGTTGACCAGTGTGTCATGGAGGGGGTGAGCTGTACTGTCCAGGATGCTCTGCAGTTTGAGGAGCATCCTCCCCTCCACGACCAGATGCTATGAGACTGGAACTCAGTCGAAGTTTTCTTGACCGTGGTGGAAAGATCGTAGTCTGAGAAGATTGTGGAAGTTGTACTGGATGGAGTTAGACACAAAACGTTGGAGTAACTCAGCGGGACAGGCAGCATCTCTGGAGAAAAGGTATAGGTGACGTTTCAATTCGAGACACTTCTTCAGACTGAGTCAGGGGAGAAGGAAATAATAATAATAATAATAATAATAATAACTTTATTTGTTAAGCACCTTAAAAACAACCAAAGCTGACCAAAGTGCTGTACAGAAAAAAGAAAACAAGCAAGACATCATAAAACAGGCAGAACAACAGAAAATACAACTAACACGAGGCGCATAAATTACATACAAAAATCCAAACAATAAATTAAAAAACATAAAACACGAGTACGAACAACGCAGCAAAACCAAGCAAATAAAGTCAATAAACAATTCAACACCTCACTGGTCTACAAAGGCCATGGAGAATAGATATGTTTCAGGAGTGACTTAAAAACAGCTAGAGAAGGGGCCTGTTTAACGTGCAGAGGCAATTCATTCCACAATCTCGGAGCCGACACAGCAAAGGCACGGAAATGAGAGTTATAGATGGTGATGTAGAGAGATATAGAACCAATGAATGAAAGATATGCAAAAAAGTGACGATGAGAAAGGTAACAGGTGTGAGCTAGGTGAAAACGAGTTACAGACAATGAGACTTGTGATCATGGAGTTGTCTGTTGATCTAATTGAGTGGCCAAGCCATCTCTACACTGGTCCCTGTGGCAGCAGCTGCCTGAAGCTGCCTCGATTCACCGCGTGCTCCTGAGTGAGGTGTGGGCTGGATTCACGGCGTGTGTCTCTCTCCACAGGTGTCTCCATGTCCTCGGTCAGCTCGGAAAGCGATTACGCCATCCCTCCTGACGCCTGTTCGGTGGACAGCGACTACTCCGAGCCCGAGCACAAGCTCCTCCGGACCTGTTCTGTCTACTCCGCTGAGAGCAACAGCAACGTGAGTGGTGCACGGACCCCTCGCTCCCAGGCCCCGAACAGAGGAGCAGTCTCCAGCTGAAGTGATCAGAGGACCTTAGTGTTCTGGGGTGCTGGGTGGGGGAAGAGGTGGGGAGTGGAGCTGAGACAACAAACTGCATCCATCATCAGTCCCATTTCCCACACTATTATAAACCACTTCACCAGGTGTTCCAGACCTAGTCATTATCTGACGTATATAAACTAAAATAATTATATAACCGAGCGTCTATGTACCGGAGCGTCTATACTCGAGCATTCGGGGAGGATGCAATTGTGCAGGAAGGGGTTGAAAACCAAAGTGTCTTGTATTCCCACTGCCCTCCTGATTCACCAAGCCGTATTACATTCACTTTGTGGCCCAGAGTTTATGGTTGAGGGAACCAACAGCATGGTTTAAGAAAAGGACAAGGGGCTCAGGGGCCTTGGAAGGGAATTGCAGAGCTCGGGGCCCAGGCAGCCAAAAGCACCGTAGTCTACAGTGGAGCAACAGGAAGTGGAGGATGCAGGGAGCACAAGAAGCACCATGGCGATTGATCCAGCAACAGAGAGGTCTCGGGGCGTGATCCTTCTTTAGACTGGCCGCTGGTTGCCATGGTTTGAGCGTTCCCTGGAGGTGCTGAAACCTCGCTGCCGTGTGGGGGAGTGGGGGGGGGTTGCCAACTCAAGCTGAAGGCCCTCTATGTGTGTTGGGGCTACCAACTCTCATAGGACACAGCTCATCGCATGGCCTTTCATCTCTGTCCACGTGACATGACTCCCCCACCACATAACTGAGAAGAATGTGTAACCTTGTGACCTTTGACGTGCTCCTACCCTTTGCCTGGGTTGCTTGAGCTGCCCACTTTGTTGCTCCTGCATTCAGGGAGCGGGCTTATTGTGTCCCCTCCCTCCTGCCGCGTGGGATTTCAGGACCACTCTGATGTGTTGCCTGACCTACCAGCCACTTCCCCACTCACTTCTGTGCTCTTGAGACCCGAGCTTGCTCCACAGCAGACTTTGCTGACCCGTCCGCCATCTTGTGTTGCTTGCAGGAGCCGTTAGAAAAGTCTGGATACCTGCTGAAGATGGGAGGCCAAGTCAGGACGTGGAAGAGACGATGGTTTATGCTGAGGAACAGCGAGATCCTGTACTACAAGTCACCCGTAAGTCACCCTGCTACAAGCACGATGCGTTGAGATTGCGGTTCAGTTGGGCATTAGGGATCCAATTCTTTGTCTGGGCGATAATTCCCACGGACTGCGTTCATTAAAAAAAAAATTATGAGGATGCTGCCAGGAGTAGAGGGTGTGAGCTATAGGGAGAGGATGAGTTGGCTGGGTCCCCATTGCGTGGAGCGTAGGAGGATGAGGGGAGATCTTATAGAGGTATACAAAATCATGAGAGGAATAGATCAAGTAGCTGCACAGAGTCGTTTACCCAGAGTAGGGGAATCGAGCACCAGAGGACATAGGTTCAAGGTGAAGGGGAAAAGATTTAATTGGAATCTGAGGGGTAACTTTTTCACACAAAGGGTGGTGGGTGTATGGAACAAGCTGCCAGAGGAGGCCATCATTTAAGAAACAGACAGGTACATGGATAGGACAGGATTGAGGGGATATGGACCAAACGCCGGCAAGTGTGACTAGTGTAGCTGGGACATTGTTGGCCGGTGTGGGTAAGTTGGGCCGAAGGGCCTATTTCCATACTATGACTATGACCACCTTGTGCTTTCAGAGTGACGTCATCAGGAAGCCCCAGGGCCGGATCGAGCTCAGCTCCTCCTGTCGTGTCGTGCGTGGGGAGGGAGCACAGACCTTCCAGGTGAGGACCCGTCGCCTACAGAGTGGACCCGGCCCTTCCCCACGCTGGGCGTGACCCCGCACTCAACATTCAGTGCCACTGCACCTAATACCTCCCGACACCACCTGATCCCGCTTTCAACCGCACGGGAATGGGATTTTTCAGAGCTCCCTTTACATAATATCCGGGAATGGTTTATTTTGCAGTGCAAAGCTCCCCTCCGAGTTACCGACCAGCGATCCCCGCACAGTTAATAGTTTAGAGATACACACAGTGCGGAAACAGGCCCTTCACCACCTCACACAGTCACACACACGACACAGCACACATCACCCGCACACACACATACATCCACACACACACACACACACACACTACAGACATTTTTTTACATTTACCAAGCCAATTATCTTACAAACCTGTACGTCTTTGGTGAGTGGGAGGAAAGCGATGATCCCGGAGAAAACTCACGGGGAGAACGTACAAACTGCGTACAGACAGCACCCATAGTCGGGATCGAACCCGGGTCTCCAGCGCTGTAAGGCAGCAACTCTACTGCTGCACTACAATGCCACCCACCTGCCAATGCTCGCTGTTGACACAGTAAAATACGCCCCGCGGACTCTTCCCTTCTCAGCGCCACAAGCTCCACCGCCCTCCTTCTCCAGCCCTCTGCTGCTCCGTCTCACTTTCCACACCGCAGCGCCTGTCATTGTATCTCCAGCTACTGCCTCCTCTCTGGAGTTCCCTCTTGAAACGTCACCCCCTTTCACAGCTCTCTCCCAAGTCAACCCCTTCCACCAAGGCTTTCATTGCCCACCCTAGCCTTTCCTAACATGACTGTCAGCCCTCCGACCATTGATCACACTGGAGATATTGGGGGTAGAACTAGGCCGTTCAGTCTATGATCCGTGTAGCACCGCGCAGAGGTGCGGTAAGATCAATATTTCCCCAGTGGCAGTGCGGGCTCCTTCATGGTTCTGGTGAAAGGTGATGAGGGGAGACTCAAGGGACTGCAGATGCTGGAATCCTGAGTGACCTCAGTGGGTCAGGCAGCATCTATGGAGGGTGCGTTCCCCAGACTGTGGCGGTGATTGCTTGTGGTTCTCTCCACCCTGCTGCAGCTGGTGACGGAGAGCCGGACGTACTACCTGACGGCGGACTCGCCCAACATCCTGGAGGAGTGGATCCGGGTGCTGCAGAACCTGCTGAAGGTGCAGCTGGCCAGCCCCGCAGCCTCTGCTGCTGCCACCACACAGGCCCAGTGGAAGCCCTCTGCCCACGGCTGGCTCACCAAGGTACCGGGCTCCTGACCACCATGCACCTCGTGCTCTCCCCACGGGAATTCCAGCACACACACGGGGTATCACTGGCACCAAGGGTCTGGGCGCAGAGAACCCATGCAACGTATTGTGTACGAGGCCAAGGCTGGGCTCCCTGGGCTGGGAGAGGGTGGGCCAGTGCCCTGGGACTCTACCAAGGCATGTACCAGGGGTGGTCATGTTGGAGGGATGGTCAGGGTGGGAGTAGACATCAGTGGGGCAGGGTTGAGAAGAACATCCAGGAGGAGTCCGTGTGTAGCACAAAAGGACAGGGAGAGGCATTCATTTTCATTCCGGGGGAGGGAATCAGTTTTACACGCACGTGCGAAAGGTCTGCCGCATTGTATGATTACATTTCTAATTGTCATTGTGCGGGTGTGACACTACTCATAGCAAAAGTGCCCGGCAATCTAGCCCTACCGGTTCCCAACCCAGTGCACTTTGAGGGCAAGCAGCAGCTGTCTGTAGAAGGGTCTCAACCCGAAACGTCACCCATTCCTTCTCTCCAGAGATGCTGCCTGGCCCGCTGAGTTACTCCTGCATTTTGTGTCTAGCTTGTGTTTTGTTGTAATATGTCCTGAAATGGAACTATGACATTCGTACTTGCAGCCGCACAGTTATGTAAATATATTACTCTGTAAAACTCATAATAAATCATAACAAAAAATGTAGATATATATATATTTTTTAAAACAAGACAAATAAATAGACAAATATAGTGCAAAAATAATGCCGCGTCAATATAGATCAGAGCCTATTTGGAGCTTTTTACTCCAGCTTTTGGTGTCTTATCAGCTGTTCCTTGATGGAGTGACACATTTAGCAGAGCTGCTGCCTCACAGCTTCAGAGACCTGGGTTTGGTACTGCATGTGTGGAGTTTGCACGTTGCCCTCAGTGTCCACCTTGATCCAGGACTTGGAGTTACTGTGGATGGGTCCGGGGTCAAGTCACATTGCAGGGATGGAGAGGGTCCACTGCCCCAGGGAGTTACCAGCTCTCTAGGGCATACATGTGAAGAATTCTTGACCTCTTTTGGGGAGTGCTCTGTGAACAGCTCTTAACTGCCCAAATTTCTTACTGAGGATCGTGTGACCATCTTGAAGTCCCAAGAACATCAATGAGAAAACTGAGACCGCTACAGTGATCCAGTTCAATCTTGACCTTTACAATCTTTACAAAGCCCTTAACGGCCCTTGCCCCCTATATCAAAAGTCTGCTTACCCACCACACCACCTCCAGGTCCCTCAGATCGGCCGACTTGGCGTTACTGACCATAAGCTCAGGGGCGACCGCGCCTTTGCGGTTGCAGCTCCTAGACTGTGGAACAGCATCCCTCTCCCCATCATAACAGCCCCCGCCATCGACTCTTTTAAGTCGAGACTTAAAACTCATCTTTACTCTCAAGCCTTTCTTGACGTCCTCTGAGGGAGGCTGTATGTATGTATTTATGTATGTACTTAATCTATGAACCACTGTTGTATAACATTAGTACCTCCACCAATGTAAAGCACTTTGGTCAACGAGAGTTGTTTTTTAAATGTGCTATAGAAATAAAAGTGACTTGACATGACTTAACTTGACCTCCGCATGGAGTTTGCAATTGTCTCTGTGCTTGGGTTTCCTCTGGATTTTCCACTTTCCGTCCACATCCCAAAGAAATACCGGTTGGTAGGTTAACTGGCCTTTGTACATTGCCCACTGTGTCTGCACCGACCAGCGATCCCTGCACACTAACACTATACTACACACACTAGGGACAATTTACACATACACCAAGCCAATTAACCTACAAACCTGTACGTCTTTGGCGTGTGGGAGGAAACCAAAGATCTCTGAGAAATGTCACGGGGAGAACGTGCAAAGTCCGTACAGACAGCGCCTGTAGTCGGGATGGACCCGGGTCTCCGGAGCTGCAAGCGCTGTACGGCGGCAACGCCACCCGTGCTTCGGTTTCCTCCCTTGTCCTTAACTCATGCAGGTTGAGAGGTTAGGGATCACCAAGTTGCTGCTAATATGTTCATGCGTAGGCGGACGTGGAGTCGAAATATAATTGTTACGGTTGGTGTAAATATCTATGGAACCAATTTGGATTATTATTTTGTTAAATCAACCGAAAGGTCCAATCACAAGGGGTTTTATTATATATTCAGGAAAGTACAAAAGCGGCAAAGGAAAATCTAAAAAATCCCCCACCCTCCCATTTCCCGCGCCCAGTGATGTGATGCGCACGGGGGTCTGGACCAATCGCTGACAAGTCCCGCCCCCTGACGACATCATGTCCGTTATTTGGCTTTTCGGTGATGCGTCCGTTCTGTTAGTTGGCTTTTCACCGTCGTTCCCATTCGATTAGTTGGCTTTTAGAAGTCCCGCCATTTCGGTTAGTTGGCTTTTCGGCGATCCGCCCTTTTGGCGAGTTGGCTTTTCGTCGTCGTTTTTGTTTGGTTAGTTGGCCTTTAGGCATCTCGCCCTTTCGGTTATTTGGCTTTTCGCCGTTGTTTCCATTCGGTTATTCGGCTTCCACTTCTTCACTTCGGCATCTGGTCCTTCGACGCCATGTCCAGGTACCATATACATGAGGGCTAAATGTACGGGGACGTTGATGAGTATCGGAGGTTGATGAGTATAAAATGGGACGTGTGGGGTAGATGTAATTGGATAGTTGACAGTGGGCAAGGACTCAATGGGATGGTCTGTGACGAGAAGAGATCAAACCTTGCGCGAGGGCTGAGCAGGCAAAGAGAGTGTGAATTATTTTTTGTTTACAGACCAGTGATCCAGTTGCTGCTTTCATTCCCCTGTTCTTCTGCGGTGGCCATGGGGACTTTACAGTGACGGGGAGGGGTGGCTGTGTGATGCTCAGCAGGTCAGGCAGCATCTGTGGTGAGAGGAGCTTCAGCTTGACGATCCTTCGACAAAGCTGATGCATAGGTGCCGGCCTGAATCCTCACCTTATTTCTCTCACCGCAGAGGCTGCCGGAGCTGCAGAATGTTTCATGGACATTCTGTTTTTTTTAATTTTACCTTTCATTTTCTTTGCGAACAGTTTTGCCAGATTTCCATTGTCTGAATGATGCATGGATTAGGGAATAATTGCCACAGGGAGAGATTTGGATTGTTTTGTGTGGAACACTGGAAGTTGTGGGGAGGCCTGAGAGTATAGAAAATAATGAGAGGCACAGATGGGGTAGACAGTCAGAACCTTTTTACCAGGATAGAAACATCAAATACTAGAGGGCTTATTTTTATAAGGTGAGAGGGGAAAAGTTTAAAGATGTGCAGGGAAAGGTTGTTTTTTGCACAGAGGGTGATGAGTATCTGCAAGGCTCAGCTGGGGGTTGGTGGAAGCAGATATGATAGTAGCATTGAAGTGATTTTTGGACAGACACACAGATTTCAGGGAATGGATGAGTAAAGATTACGTGCAGGCAGATAGATTTGGTTTAGATGTCATGTTTGGCACAGATATTGTGGGCTGAAATCCCTGTTCCTGTGCTCTGCTGTTATATCGAAGATAGACACAAAAAGCTGAAGTGACTCAGCGGGTCAGACAACATCTCTGGAGAAAAGGAATAGGTGGTGTTTCGGGTCCAGGCCCGAAACGTCATCTATTCCTTTTCTCCCGAGGTGCTGTCTGTCCTGCTGAGTGACTCCAGCTTTTTGTGTCTATCTTCAGTTTAAACCAAGATCTACAGTTCCTTCCTACACTGTTTGCAGAAAAAAAATCATACAGTATATAAATCTGGATGCAATCTACTTTGCACGGCTAGTGGAGGTTCATTCCAATGAAAGGCTCACACCTAACTCCTAAACCAGGGGTCAAATCCCACTTGCAACAATGCGCAGCATCCCTGCACAGCGCAATAACAGCTCGAATCCCAGACGCATTGTAATGAGTGTACGTTGCCTGGATTCATTTATCCTGCCAGATGTTTCAACTAAACAGCTGCTTGAAATATTTACTCAGGCAAGAGTCGAGAAGATGGGTCACTGGGCTTCTCAATGCTTGGAAGAGAACCCTGTTAAATTGGCACCTATTCAAAAGCTGTGTTTAGGCAAAACCAATTAAGCAACTTGGACAGGTTCCAGACGAGAAGAGTTCTTAACATCCCATTGCCCCCCCCCCCCCCCTGCTATTTCTGAGATGAGTTTCATATTAACAGTTTGCTAGTATGCAGGTCTCTCCCACACAGTTTCTCCTCCTGGAACCTTGGAGACCCTCCCCACCCCTTGTCCACACACCCAGCTGCAGAGTTAACCATTTGTTGCCTGGCAGAGCTGTGGACTGAATGCCTCTGAACATCCGCGTGCCGCCTTTAAAACGTTCCCACTTTGCCACCAATGATGGGCTCAGCAACACCCCGAGCGTGCCCTGCTTAGACTGTGGTTCTGGTGAGCTCTTAGAAACATAGAAAATCGGTGCAGGAGTAGGCCATTCGGCCCGTCGAGCCAGCACCCCCATTCAATATGATCATGGCTGATCATCTAAAATTAGTACCCCATTCCTACTTTATCCCCATATCCCTTGATTCCGTTAGCCCTTAGAGCTAAATCTCTCTCTTGAAAATATCTAGTAAATTGGCCTCCACTGCCTTCTGTGGCAGAGAATTCTACAGATTCACAACTCACTGGCTAAAAAAGTTTTTCCTCATCTAAGTGGCCGACCCCTTATTCTTCAAACTGTGACCCCTGGTTCTGGACTCCCCCAACATGCGGCACATTTTTCATGCTTCTAGCCCGTCCAATCCCTTAAGAATTTTATATGTTTCTACAAGATCTCCTCTCATCCTTTTAAATTCAAGTGCATATAAGCCCAGTTGATCCATTCTTTCATCATATGTCATTCCCGCCATCCCGGGAATTAACCTGAGCTCTTGCTCAGGCAACGATGACTTCCCAAAAATTATCAACACGTCTTCTCCCTCTCAAAAAAGATTAACTAACTTGGTTCATTCCTGAATGAAATTGTAAACAGATGTGCCTCTAATCCCAGAGCCTAACATTTGGCTAAGTGAGTTTTCCTATTTAGCGGGAGAAAGCTCCCATTTGAATCCATAGAAAGTATTTTTTTAAATCATAAACAATCAAGAAGCCAAATCTCTGTCAGCATTTGATCTCCTCTGGAGGATTAATGATGGAAATATAGTATAAGGTTAAAATATTTATCCAATTGTGGATAGACACAAAATACTGGAGTAACTCAGCAGGACCGGCAGCATCTCTGCAGAGAAGGAATGGGTGACTTTTCCGGTGGAGACCCTTCTTCCAATTGTGGATCCAGGTTTAGAAGTCCATGAGTCCAGCCTGATTTTTATTCCTTACACATTTTCTTTACAGAAACGCATATAAAGTGTGCAATTTAAAAATAATTAAATGGGTTCATTTTATCGTCAAAGGTGGGCCGCATACTCAAAGTTCTGATAGATCAATGTTCTTCTTGTGTCTTGCAGGTGAGACACGGATACTCCAAGCTGGTCTGGTGCTCTCTCATCGGGAAAACGTTCTATTACTTCAGGAATCAGGATGACAAGGTATTTAAAGGCTACTGTAAATTGGACCCGAATCAAATGATTGAGGGGCAGGCCTGGATAGAGTGGATGTGGAGAGAATGTTTCCACTAGTGGGAGAGTCTAGGGCTAGGGGTAGCCTCAGAATTAATCAATGGTGATCAATGGTGTTTTATCATTAAGGTTTTATTATTATTAATGTTTAGTGTTTTCTGAGTCATTCGTAACTGTCACTGTATGTCATGTTGTTACTTGTGGGCGGAGCAGAGCACCAAGGCAAATTCCTTGTATGTGAATACTTGGCCAATAAACTTACTTACTTACTTACTTACTTAAAAGACATTCCTTTAGGAAGGTGATGATGAGGAATTTCTTTAGTCAGAGGGTGGTGAATCCGTGGAATGATTGTCACAGAAGGATGTGGAGGCCAAGTCAGTGGATATATTTAAGGCAGAGATATAGTAGATAGATTCATGATTAGTACGGGTGCCAGGGGGTTACGGGGTGAAGGCAGGAGAATGCGGTTCAGAGGGCGATATTGATCAGCCATGATTGAATGACAGAGTAGACTTGATGGACTGAATGGCCTAATTCTGCTGCCATCACATGAATTAATGACAAGAGAGTTCAGACTCGTCCTTTGTGGTGAAATCTGTGCTATCTGCTGGGGCTGCTTTGGGCCTCTGTGTGACGTGAGGCCAGGAGCTCGAATGTACCTGCCAATCGCGGGTAAAACCATGGCTTTTGCACCGTAGTTACAATTACAACAGTAATGTGAAGAGTGGATGGAAAGAGGGTGCCACAGTGGGGCAACTAATGATGCAGCTGCCTAGCAGCTCCAGAGAGCCGGTTTGGATCCTGACCTCCGGCACTGTCTGCGTGGAGTTTGAGCATTATCGCTGTAATTGCACTGATTTTCTCCGGATGCCCAGGGTTTCCACCCACGTCCAAATGGCCTGTGAGTCGGCAGGTTGATTACCTACTGTAAATTACCCCTAGTGTGTAGTTGAGAATCTGAGGGAGTTGATGGGAATGTCGGAAGAATAGGTTACAGGGAAAATTAGCGGAGGGGTGGGATTGCCCTGTAATCCACCATAGATTCGATGGGCCAAATGGCCATGTTGGAAGGTGAGGTGGAAAACATAGACTACGTGATCATTCTTTGATCTTATGAAAAGTGTCCATTCTTGGTTCCTGAGTTGGGGTAGATATTTGCTGGTAAGAATGCAGCTTAGAAGTACACTTACTTAGCTGTTACTGAATGTGGACTGTATTGAACTATAGGTGGTGCATAGATATCTGGCTAGAAAGGCTTTGGAGAGATATAGGCCAAATGCAGGCAAGTGGGACTAGCCCAGAATTACAACATACGTTGGGCCAAAGGGCCTATTTTTGTAATTCTATGACTCCATGAAAAGATCAAAATGCTTCAACATAGCTACACGTGTGGTGAAGCAGCAATCTCTCAGAGATGTTCGAAATGCGCAGATAGAAAAAGCTACTGGAAGGAACGCCCGTGATGTTAGTCATTCCAATCTGGATGCAGATCACCAGGGGAATGGAGTACAGGTCAGCCTGTCCAAAATGTAGGGAGGCTACAGTTTCCGACTTGGTCTGGTTTATAAAGGACATTGAACTCAATGAGACCACTTGCTCCATTGATCCACAAAACTGATGGAAATGGAAATGCAAAGAGAGACTTTTCCCACTGAAGGTGAAGGGAGGTTTGTGAAATAATGGTGGGGTGCAAAGGAGACTAGGAAGTGTGTTGTCCAGGGTTTGGGAAGCCAGTAAGTCAGCTGCATTTCATCAGTACTTTTTCACTGAGTAGAGGATTCTAAAGCTAGGTCTAATCTTAGAACGGTACATTTAAGTCTGACATCAGGGATATAATGAACCAGACACAATAGTCTCTTCAGACCCTTCTTCAGACTAGCCCAGTCTGACTAGCCGAGAAATCAAATGACAGATAATATAAATGAAGGGGCAGCAGGTGAGTTCAGTGGCAGAGAGATCTAGGTGTTCGGGTGCATGAACCACTAAATCTTAGCAGGGAAGTCCAACAAGTAGTTAATAAAGCAAATACAGGCCTGGATAAAGTGGATGTGGAGAGGGACGTTTCCACTAGTGGGAGCGTCTAGGACTAGAGGTCATAGCCTCAGAATTATTGTCTGAAGCAGGGTCTTGACCTGAAATGGCACCTATTCCTTTTCTCCAGAGATGCTGCCTGTCCCGCTGAATTGCTCCAGTTATTTGTGTCTTTACGTCAGTGTAAACCAGCATCTGCAGTTCCTTCCTGCGCCTCATTAGATTTGTTGTTCAAGGCATGTAGGAACGGCTTGCGTTTTGTCTTAATGCGTTTTCTGATCCTTTAGTTTCCCCTGGGTCATCTGAAGGTGAGAGAGGCGAAAGTGGAAGAAGTAGACCGGTCCTGCGACTCCGACGAGGATTACGAGGCAGGAGGTCGAGGATTCCTGTCCTCCCACTTCACCCTGGTCATTCGCCCAAAGGATCAGAGCCCGACTTATCTGCTGATTGGAACAAAGCAGGAAAAGGTGAGAGGTCATTTGGGAAGTCCGGATTAGTTCATTTGATCCCAAAAGAGTTAACAAGTTCACAAGTCATAGGAGTAGAATTAGGCCATTTGGCCCATCCAGTCCACTCTGCCATTCAATCATGGCTGATCTCTGCTTCCTAATCCCATTTTCCTGCCTTCTCTCCGTAACCCTTGACATCCGTTCTAATCAAGAACTTGTCTATCTCTGCCTTAAAAATATCCACTGACTTGGCCTCCACAGCCCTATGTGGCAATGAGTTCCACAGGTTAACTACCCTCTGACTAAAGAAGTTCCTCCTGACCTCCTTTCTAAAAGAGCATCCTTTAATTCTAAGGCTGTGACCTCCAGTCCTAGACTCTCCCACCAGTGGAAACATCCTTTCCACATCCACTCTATCTATGCCTTTCATTATTCTGTAAGTTTCAATGAGGTCCCCCTTCTACCTTATGCTCATCATATGTTAACCTACTCATTCCCGGGATCATTCCTGTAAACCTCCTCAGGATCCTCTCCAGAGCCAGCACATCTTTCCTCAGATATGGGGCCCAAATGTACTCCACAGTATTCCAACCATGTTCGTGGGAGGCCAAGGCTAGAGGAGGAAAGTAGGAGGGACGTTTACTAATGAAAGATTGTGTTTGCTGCCAATGCGAAAATACGTGCAAGGGCATGTTGTGATAAGAATGTTGTGATTCTGCAGCGGGATAGATTGAGTGAGTGGGAAAAGACTGGCAAATTGTGTTTAGTGTGGGGGAGTGTGAGGTCATGCACTTCAGTAAGAGAAATCTATAATGCTAGCATTTAATATCAAGAGGATTGGAAAACAAAAACAGAGATGTAATGCTGAGGCTCTATAAGGCACATTTGGAGTACAAAGCGATCTCGGTGTTTCAGTGCATCAACCACAGATTGCTAGCAGGGAAATGCAGCAAGTAGTTAATAAAGCAAATAGAGGCCTGGATAGAGTGGATGTGGGGAGGATATTTCTACTAGTGGGAGAGTCTAGGACCGGAGGTCATAGCCTCAGAATTAAAGGACGTTCCTTTAGGAAGGAGATGAGGAGGAATTTCTTCAGTCAGCGGTGAATCTGTGGAACTCATTGCCACAGAAGGCTATGCAGGCCAAGTCAATCGGTATATTTAAGGCAGAGATAGATAAATTCTTGATTAGTACGGGTGTCAAGGGTTATGGGGAGAACGCAGGAGAATGGGGTTAGAGGGGGAATTAGATCAGCTATAATTGAATGGTGGAGTAGACTTGATGGGCCGAATGGCCTAATTTTGCTTCTATCACTTACGAACGTATGAAATAGCTTTGGCCTTCGTTGTTCGACTGAGGCAGGAATTGATATGACACTTCCAGGCCCAGCAACCCAGCTCCATCAATTAATCCCAACCAACACCCAATTCAATCTGAATTTAACTGCTTGCACTGAGCCCCTATTGAGCATTAGCTGGTTGCATCGTTCCACCAAACCTTGGCCTGAGAAAAGCAGTGATTGTGGTCAGATTTTGGTACATTTCAGAATTGGCCACAATTCTGGATGTCGACGGGGTGGAGGGCCTGTGACCATTGATGGATGAATCTGATGGTCACCTAGAGGAAGACCATGGGACAAGTTCAGTTCAGCTTCAGATCGCAGTTCCAGTGACCCGTGTTTGATCCTGACACCTGGCGTTGTCATTGTGTGGCTTGAATGCTTTCCTCTGAGTGCTCTGGGTTTCCTCCCACATCCCAAGGACGTGCGGGTTGAATGGCCGCTGGTAATTGCCCCAAGAGGGTCTGTTGAAGCTGATGTGTGTTGGGGGGGGGGGGGTAGATGATGGGAATATGGATGTGTAAATGTGTAAACGGATCATTGTTGATCGGCACAGACCTGGTGGGTTGAAGATAGACATAAAATGCTGGGGTAACTCAGTGGGATTGGCAGCATCTCTGGATGGAAGGACAGGGTGACGTTTCGGGTCGAGACCCTCCTTCACGTTTAAGGGACTGTCCCTGTTGTGTGGCTCAATGAATCTGACATTGATGATTCTTGGAGCAGTTTGACAGTTTCATGGTCCATTTTACTGAGACCTTTCATTACTTCTGGATTTTAAACTAAACTTAAGTTGTCAAACCCAGATGTAGGAGATTCAATGTTGTAATATGTGGATGGTGCCCCTAGTAGGGCTCCAGAGACCTGGGTTGAATTCTGACTTCCGATGCTGACTATGCGGAGTTTGCATGTTGTCCTTATAATGGCATGGGTTTCCCTTGAGTTTCTATCCTGTTTCTTTGCATATCCCAAAGACGTGTGTGCAGCTAGATTAATTGGCCACTGTAGATGGCTGCTCAGTGTGCAAGTGGGTGGGGGTATCCGAGGGGACGGAGAATAAAATGAGATCCATGCAGGACGAGTGTAAATGGTGGTAGACAGTAGTGCAGCTACTGTGTCTCTGTCCTAACCTAGATTGCCAGTACAAGTCCATTAACCACCACCGTTCCCCATTCCCCTGCCTGAACAAGGGTCTCGACCCGAAACATCTCTCCTGGGTTGCTGCCTGAGCCGCTGAGTTACTCCAGCATGTTGTTGTCTATCTCCTGCCTGGTCTCTCGGCCAGACTGGACTACTGATGGCTGAGCTTCTGGTCACTTGCATGTTGCTTCTCCACAGGACTCCTGGCTCTACCATTTGACTGTGGCTGCTGGGAGCAGCCGCTCCAGAGTTGGCACAGAGTACGAGCGGCTCATTGGGAAGCTGCTGGATATCGACGGGCAGGCATGTGAGTCCAGCACCAAGACATTGTGGTCAACACCGGTCCCAGGGTGGCCCCGCTCTACTGTGTAGATGCATTACCGAGCGGAGCTGCAGTAAAACTCCCGTAATCCACTGTCTCATCATCAGAAATTGCAATGGTTCCGCAGCTGGCCTGGAGGGTGATGTTTGCCACACGCCCTCAAACACTCCGGGATCCTGATGTAACACTTCCATTAAACACACTGGGACCTGTTTCCCATACTCCCTTTAACACACCGGGATCCTGGATCCCACACTGCCTGAGACCGGTTTACCAATAGACTATAGACAATAGGTGCAGGGGTAGGCCATTCGGCCCTTCGAGCCAGCACCGCCATTCAATGTGATCATGACTGATCATCCCCAATCAGTACCCCATTCCTGCCTTCTCCCCATAGCCCCTGACTCCGCTATCTTTAATAGCCCTATCTAGCTCTCTCTTGAAAGCATCCAGAGAACTGGCCTCCACCACCCTCTGAGGCAGAGAATTCCACAGACTCACAACTCTCTGTGAGAAAAAGTGTTTCCTCGTCTCCGTTCTAAATGGCTTGCCCCTTATTCTTAAACTATGGCCCCTGGTTCTGGACTCCCCCAACATCGGGAACATGTTTCCTGCCTCTAGCGTGTCCAAACCCTGAATAATCTTATATGTTTCAATAAGATTCCCTCTGTACAAGCCCAGCCGCTCCATTCTCTCAACATATGACAGTCCCGCCATCCCGGGAATTAACCTTGTAAACCTACGCTGCATGCCCTCAATAGCAAGAATGTCCTTCCTCAAATTAGGGGACCAAAACTGCACACAATACTCCAGGTGTGGTCTCATTAGGGCTCTGTACAACTGCAGAAGGACCTCTTTGCTCCTATACTCACCTCCTCTTGTTCCCACACTCCTTCAAACACTCCAGGACTCTGTTTCCCACACTATCACTGGGACCTGTTTCCTGCACTCCCTTTAACACACTGGGGTCCTGTTTCACACACTCCCATTAAACACACAGGGATCCTGTTTCCCATATTCCTTGTAAACAAAATGCCTGTTTACCACATTCTGTTTAACACACTGGTACCTAATTTCTCACTGTCTCTTTAAACACGTTTGACCCTCTTTCCCACACTCCCTTGAAACAGACTGGGACCCTGGTTCCCCCACACTTGTTAAACACACTGGGACCCTGGTTCCCACACTCCTTTTAAACTGTGGAGCTATGGCTGTGGGAGGACTGGATAATCAGACAACAGGCAGTGAAAGTAAGATTTGCTGCCAGTGTAAGAGGAGCTCTAATGCCAACACTGGCCAGAGAGACCACTGGCTTGTCTCTGAACCGTGAGTTCTCCAATGTTTCAGAGGGAGTATAATGCATTGTTCCAGCACCAAGAGATCGCCTTGCGTGGCTGGAGGTTCCACCAGGTCCTTCTTTTCGCCCTCGACCGTCTCCATCGCCTCATCCAGCAACAGGCAAACCCATGGAGGAGTCCAGTCTACCTTGTTGGTCCGGACGGTAGTTGCACTCTCAGCAGTTAGCACTCGAGGTCATAGTAGGTGGCAATATTTCTAAGCCAGGGTATGGTGCCCAGAGGAAGGGGTTGGGAAGGTGAGAGGGGAAGGTGATGGGGCCTCATGTCAAATGCCTCATGCTTTTTTGCTGCAGATTCTCCGATCTGGAAGCACGCGGTCCTATGCTGCAGTAAAGACGGCATCCTCAACGCCCTCACCACCCTTCCCTCTGATGCACTGCAGACAGAAGCACTGAAACTCTTCAAGGTAAATGTGATGCACTCTGTCTTACCTATGGTCGGTGCTCGGCAGTGTAGATGTAATTAGATATCTTGTCGTCCAGTTTATTACCCGATGCACACGTTCGGTGAGGCACAGCTACAGTGAAAGTCTCTTGCTTGCGGAACATCATGGACACATAGATTCAGACTAACATGCAAAAAATCTATCTTATGCATAAATTATACATATGATTTTAAGAAAACTCGTGCAAGTAACAAGACATTAGTGCAAAAAAGAAAAATTAGGGGTAAAACAAGTGCATGATAATGCAAGAGGTGTTGCGTAGTGTTGCGTTGCTGAGGCGGGATTAGCGTTGTGCAGTTCAGTTCATGAACCAGAACCTGGTTTATGGGACCAGACTTCTGTACGTTGAGAAGAGGCCTGTCCGGATGATGGGGATTCTTGGTGATAGATCCCATTTTCTTGAGGCCATGCCTCATGTAGATACTTCCAATGGTGGGAAAGGCCGTGGTGGTCCGTGGTGGTCCTGTTCACAACTTTTTGCAGCCTCTTGCGTTCCTGTGCATCGGAATGGCCATACTAGGCCACAATGCAACCACTCAGGATACTATTGTTATACCATTGTTTGAAGCTTTCTTTCTCAAAATGCTCCTTGTTGTTACAGCCAATGTTCCTGGTGTAGTTTGGATATTTCAATGCAGCGTGACGGTTATTTCTGCCGTTCTATCCTTGTCCGTTCTGAGCTAAGTTGATCCAAGAACTCCACTTCCTCCTGTTTGAAATCTCTCCATGGTCAGGTCCGTTCCCCTGTCCATAAGCTCCACCAGACTAACATGTACCCACCTTTCAGTAAGCCCAGACCCTGTACACAAAACACACCCGGCATCATTTCCCAGCTGCTTAATTTGCATTTGGCTGGGTTTGATTGGCCTTGCTTGGCCTGGTTATGTTGGAGAAACAAGGAACTCAAAATGCTGCTTTTCAAAAAGAGACACAAAGTGCTGCAGTAACTCAGCGGGTCAGGCAGCATCTCTGGAGAATGTGGACGGGGTGACGTTACAGGTTGGGACCCAGAGCCGGAAGAAGGGTCCCGACTGAAACGTCACGCCTCCATGTTCTCTAGAGATGTTGCCTGAGCCGCTGAGTTGCTGCGGTATTTTGCGTCTGGTTATGTTGGCCGTGCCTGACTGGGTTTGGTTGCCTTGCCCGGATGGATGTGTTGGCTTTGCACGGCCGGGGTTGGTTGGCTTTGCCCACTGGGTTGGTTGTCTTGCCCGGATGGATGTGTTGTCTTTGCCCACTGGGGTTGGTTGGCTTTGCCCACCGGGGTTGGTTGGCTTTGCCCACTTGGGTTGGTTGTCTTGCCCAGATGGATGTGTTGTCTTTGCCCGGCTGGGGTTGGTTGTCTTTGCCCACTGGGGTTGGTTCCTCCAGTTTGGTTGAGTTGCTCTTCCTTTCTTGGATGTGCTCATCCATGTCTTGTTCCTGGTAAGTACAAGCCTTTCTGATGCTGGGATAGTGAGTAAAGTGCTGCACCTCACTATATTCTTTCCCCACAGTCATGCCAATTGTTCATCAATGTGCTGGTGGAAGCGCCCTCGATTGACTACCACGTGTCACTGGCTCAGAACGCACTTCAGGTTTGCCTGACGCACACGGAGCTACAGAACGAAATCTACTGTCAGTTCATTAAACAAACCAGCAACAGGCAGCCGCACAACTTCTCCCTCATCCAGGTAAGCAACATGCGGTGCAAGCCATAGCCCAGTCAGTCCTCCTACACCGGCCATGGTGGCGCAGCAGTAGAGTTGCTGCCTTACAGCGCTTGCAGCGTCGGAGACCCGGGTTCCATCCCGACTACGGGTGCTGTCTATATAGAATTTGTACGTTTCACCCCGTGACTGCCTGGGTTTTCTCCGAGATCTTCGGTTTTCTCCCAACTCCAAAGACCTACAGGTTTGCAGGTTAATTGGCTGGTGTACACTATGTGTAAATTGTCCCTAGTGTGTGTAGGATAGTGTTAATGTGTGATCGCTGGCCAGTGCGGACTCGGTGGGCTGAAGGGCCTGTTTCCGCACTGTATCTCTAAACTAAACTAAACTAAACCAGTATCAGAGCAAGCTTTATGCTGCTACCTGTGTATTCAAATTATCCCCAATGGATAAAGGAGTTTCAAGTCCTTTCAGGTGAGGCAGAGGGTCACTTCAAGTCAAGTCAAGTCAAGTCAAGTTTATTTGTCACATACACATACGAGATGTGCAGTGAAATGAAAGTGGCAATGCTCGCGGACTTTTGTGCAAAAGACAAACAACCAAACAAATTATAAACACAATCATAACACACATATTCTTTTACATAATAAATAATGGAAGGAAAAACGTTCAGTAGAGTTAGCCCCTGGTGAGATAGGCGTTTACAGTCCGAATGGCCTCTGGGAAGAAACCTCCTCCAACCTCATCTCCTGTATCCTGTACTCCAGGTGTGGACTTCTATATATTGGCAAAACCAAGTGTTACCTGGCAATCGTTTTGCTGAACACTTGCGCTCAATCCACCTTGGCCTCGAAATCTCCTGGATCCCAAACACTTTTACTCCCCTTCCCATTCCCACACTGACATTTCTGTCCTGGGCCTTCTCCCATTGTCAAAGTGAGGCCCAGTGCAAATTGGAGGAACAGCACCTCATATTTCGCTTGGGCAGCTTACACCCCAACAGTATAAACGTTAATTTCTTTAATTTCAAGTAACTCCAGCATTCCCCCACTCCCCCTAAGTGGTCCCCACTAGTTCCACTGTTAGCATCCTTGTATCTATCCCTCTTGTTAGAGCATCTTCCCCAGCCAACGTGGCCATTATAGAACCCCATTCCTGATGTCATATGTTGCTGGCCCTGATTTGTTCGGGCTTTTTCAGTTTCCCTTCCCCCACACCGTCTCTTATCACTCTGAAGTAGGGTTCCAACCCAAAACGTTACCTATTTATTTTCTCCAGAGATGACCAGCTGCCTGAGTTACTACAGCATTTTGTGTCTATTCTCAATTAGAGACATTGGGTTTAACTGTATAGTCAGCAATGTTTATGATGTTAGATTGTTACAAGTACAGTGGAAATCAGTTTACCTTCTACCTTCATAAAATTCTGGATATCTTCAATGTTCTTCAATGCATGCACTTAATGTTCATAGCTCACTAATGTTTATTTGGTTAGATTTATTGAATTTAAAGCATTCACCTGAATGTATTTGAGCTTCAGTATTGATCGCAACATTTGCCAAGTATTTGAAGGAATCTCTCTAATCATGACATCTTTCTCCCTGTTCAGTGTTGGCAGCTGCTGGCGCTGTGCGTCGCTCTTTTCCTTCCCCAACATCACTTCCTGTGGTATCTCAAGCTTCACCTCCAGCGACACGCGGACCCCAGGTAGGAGCCTCTAAACTTTGGAGCAAAGCTGTAGATACTGTGGTAAAACTACTTCCCCACTGTGTGAGGGTGGCCACTGCTTGCCCTTAACAACATCAGGATGCTTCTTGCAGTCTTTTAGAGTGCTGCTCCCCTTTACATTGTACCATCTCCCAGTGAGATTGCTCAAAGCAACGAACATCCAAGGTTATCCACTTTGGCGGCAAAAACAAGAGGGCAGATTATTATCTCAATGGTATTAGGTTAGGTAAGGGTGAGGTGCAGCGAGACCTGGGTGTCCTTGTACACCGGTCACTGAAAGTTGGCGTGCAGCTACAGCAGGCAGTGAAGAAAGCTAATGGAATGTTGGCCTTCATAACAAGAGGATTTCAGTATAGGAGTAGAGAGGTTCTTCTGCAGTTGTATAGTGGTCTGGTAAGACCACATCTGGAGTATTGTGTACAGTTTTGGTCTCCTAATTTGAGGAAGGACATCCTTGTGATTGAGGCAGTGTGGCGTAGGTTCACGAGATTGATTCCTGGGATGGCCAAGACTGTCATATGAGGAAAGATTGAAAAGACTAGGCTTGTATTCATTGGAGTTTAGAAGGATGAGGGGGAATCTTATAGAAACACATAAAATTATAAAAGGACTGGACAAGCTAAATGCAGGAAAAATGTTCCCAATGTTGGGCGAGTCCAGATCCAGGGGCCACAGTCTTAGAATAAAGGGGAGGCCATTTATGACTGAGGTGAGAAAAAATGTTTTCACCCAGAGATTTGTGGAATTCTCTGCCACAGAGGGCAGTGGAGGCCAAGTCACTGGATGGATTTAAGAGAGAGCTAGATGGAGCTCTAGGGATATGGGGAGAAGGCTGGCACGGGTTATTGATTGGGGACGATCAGCCATGATCACAATGAATGGCGGTGCTGGCTCGAAGGGCCGAATGGCCTCCTCCTGCACCTATTTTCCATGTTTGTATGTCTTTGCCGATACCACCACCACTGGCCCTGCTTTACTAAATGGGATCCTGTCACTATTGATATTGGCCTTTGTTTATTAATGTCACGTGTACTGAGATAACAAACTGTGTTTGCATGTCATCAGGGAAAATCATTCTACAGTCAAGTACAAGCCACTCACGTACAGCAGGTAGTACATAGAGAAAAATACCAGTGCAGAAGTTACTGTCACAGTGTTATGGTGTTACAGTGACAGAGAAAGAGCTTCAAAGTGCAAGGGCCGTTGGGAGATCAAGACTACGCACTTAGCTAATGAGAGGACCATTCAATAGACTGATAACAGCGAGGAAGAAGCTGTTGCTCACTCTGGTGGTCGGTCCTTCAAGCATTTGTATCTTCTGCCCGACAGTAGAGGGGATCAGAGGGAATGAGCGGGATGCAGTGGCGTTTGGCTGCTTTCACAAAACAATGTGAGGTAGAGATGGAGTCGATGTCAGGGAGGCTGTCTTGTGTTATGGACTGGGCTACATCCATTGTCTTTGTTGCAGTTTTGTGCTGTCTTAGGCACCATGCTCAGACTGAAGATCAGTCTGAAGAAGGGTCTCGACCCGAAACGCCATCCATTCCTTCTCTCCAGAGATGCTGCCTGTCCCACTGAGTTGTCCAGCAATTTGTGTCCATCTACTCTTAATAACCTCCCCTTTAATGCAGATCTTGACAGATCCTTCATTAGTAAGGGTATCAAACATTATGAGGAAAAGGCAGGAGAATGGGGTTGAGAAGGAATGATAGATCAGCCATGATTGAATGGTGGAGTAGACGATGGGCCGAATGGCCTAATTCTGCTCCTATGACATGTACAGTTGAAAGTGGATAAATGTGAGGTTATCCATTTTGGTGGCAAAAACGGGAAAGCAGACTATTATCTAAATGGTGGCCGATTGGGAAAGGGGGAGATGCAGCGAGACCTGGGTGTCATGGTACACCAGTCATTGAAGGTAGGCATGCAGGTGCAGCAGGCAGTAAAGAAAGCGAATGGTATGTTAGCTTTCATTGCAAAATGATTTGAGTACAAGAGCAGGGAGGTTCTACTGCAGTTGTACAGGGTCTTGGTGAGACCACACCTGGAGTATTGCGTACAGTTTTGGTCTCCAAATCTGAGGAAGGACATTATTGCCATAGAGGGAGTGCAGAGAAGGTTCACCAAACTGATTCCTGGGATGTCAGGACTGTCTTATGAAGAAAGACTGGATAGACTTGGTTTATACTCTCTAGAATTTAGGAGATTGAGAGGGGATCTTATAGAAACTTACAAAATTCTTAAAGGGTTGGACAGGCTAGATGCAGGAAGATTGTTCACGATGTTGGGGACGTCCAGGACAAGGGGTCACAGCTTAAGGATAAGGGGGAAATCCTTTAAAACCGAGATGAGAAGAACCTTTTTCACACAGAGAGTGGTGAATCTCTGGAACTCTCTGCCGCAGAGGGTAGTTGAGGCCAGTTCATTGGCTATATTTAAGAGGGAGTTAGATGTGGCCCTTGTGGCTAAGGGGATCAGAGGGTATGGAGAGAAGGCAGGTACGGGATACTGAGTTGGATGATCAGCCATGATCATATTGAATGGCGGCGCAGGCTCGAAGGGCCGAATGGCCTACTCCTGCACCTAATTTCTATGTTTCTATGTTTCTATGAAAGGCATCCTATTGAGATGCATCACAACTTGGTTTGGCGGCAGCTCTGCCCAAGAATGCAAAAAATCAGAGAGTTGTGGGTGCAACCTCAGGAAAGCAGCCAACCTCACTCAGGGCCATTTACTCATGTGCTTCCATCTCTTTCCCTTAACCATTGGGCAAAAGCTTGAAAGCACTTACCACCAAACTCAGGAGTAGCTTCGTCCCCTCTGTTATCAGAATATTGAACAGTCCTCTCAGGCACATGGGTGTAGTCCCAATCTCCCAACCTACCTCATTTTGGACCTTGCACTTATTTTTATCTGCACTTTCTCCGTAACTGTAATGCTATAACACTCGGTTCTGCATTGTAGTACTGAGCTCTTTGCCGTACCTGTTGCACCTGTGTGGCTGGATTGCACTCATCGAACATTGCACTGTACAGCAAAGGAACAGGCCCTTTGGCCCACAATGTTTGTGCTGAACCTGATGCCAAATTAATCTCAAGATAGACACAAAATGCTGGAGTAACTCAGCTGGACAGGCAGTACCTCTGGATAGAAGGAATGGGTGATGTTTCGGGTTGAGACTTTTCTTGTCTGAAGAAAGGTCTCGAACCGAAACGTCACCGTTTCCTTCTATCCAGAGCTACTGCCTGTACGGCTGAGTTACTCCAGCATTTTGTGTCTAGCTTTGGTTTAAACCAGCGTCTGCAATTCCTTCCCACACCAAGTTAATCTCCTCTGCCTGCACATGATCCCATATCCCTCAGTCCCGGCATATCCATGTGCCTAACTAAAAGCCTCTTAAAAGCCACTATGGCATCTACTTCTGCCTCACTCCCTGCCAGCACACCACCACTCTCTATATAACAAAAAAGTTGACCTGCACAATTCTTTCAACGTTCTCCCTCTGACCTTAAAGCCATGCCCTCCAGTCTTTCACCTTTACACCCTGGGGAAGAAGGTTCTGACTGCCCTATCCACGCCCCTCATTATATTATATGCTTTTTATCAGGTCACTTCAACCTCTGCTGCTCCAGAGAAAACAATCCAAGTATGTTCAACCTGTCCTTATAGCTAATCCTTCCGATCCATGCAGCATTTTAGTAAACCCCTTCTGCACCCTCCCTAAAGACTCCACAACCATCCTGCGATGGGGTGACCAGAACTATGAAGGCAAGTACACCATACACCACCTTTACCATTCAATTTATTGGTGTTGCCACTTTCAGGGAGCTATGGACCTGGAGCCCAAAATCCTTCTGTACTTCAATACCATTAAGGGTCTTGCCATTAACTGTGTACATTCCTCCGACATTCAACCTCCCAAAGTGCAACTCCTCACGTTTGTTCAGATTAACTCCACCTGCCATTTTGTCACCCTTATCTATAACTGATTTAAATCCCACAATATCATTTGACGGTCTTCCTCACTGCAACGTTACAAAGTTTGGTGGTGTCTGCAGCCTTACTAACCCACTCAGCTACATTTATCAGCCGGAATAACGTCCCTCCACCACTACCTTCTATCTTCTATGTGTAAGCTAGACCTGAATCCATATGGGCGGCAGGGTGGCGCAGTGGTAGAGTTGCTGCCTTACAGCATATGCAGCGCCAGAGACCCGGGTTCGATCTCGACTACGGGTGCTGTCTGTACAGTTTGTACGTTCTCCCCGTAACCCGCGTGGGTTTTCTCCGAGATCTTCAGTTTCCTCCCACACTCTAAAGTCATACAGGCTTGTTGGTTAATTGGCTTGCTAAATGTAAAAATTGTCTCTTGTGTGTGGAGGATGGTGTTAATGTTCGGGGATCGCTGATCGGCACGGACCCGGTGGACTGAAGGGCCTGTTTCTGTGCTGTATCTCTAAACTAAACTAAAAATATGGCCAAGTCCCCATGGATGCCAAGAATCTAGCATGAGGAACTTGATCCAATGCTTCAGTAAAATCTATGTAGATAACATCTACTGACCGACCCTAGTCGATCATCTTTGTCATCTCCTCAAAATGCTATTTATCTCCCCTCCACTCTCGCACCCCTAAGAAAGGGTCTCGACCTAAACAAAATGTCGACTGTCCACTTCCCTCCCCGGATGCTACCTGACCCACTGAATTCTTCCAGCGGTATATTTTTTGCTTCAGCTTTCTGTATCTGCAGTCCCCTTGTCTCCACTATCCTGCACTAGTCTGAGCCAACAACTGATCCAACAAGGTTAAAAGATTCAAGATTCAAGACAGTTTATTGTCATGTGTCCCAGATAGGACAATGAAATTCTTGCTTTGCTTCAGCACAACATATGGTAGGCATGAATACAGAACAGATCAGTGTGTCCATATACCATTATAGAAATATGTACACACATGAATAAATATACAGATAAAGTGCAAATAAACAGATAATGGGCTATTAATGTTCAGAGTTTTGTTTGAGTTGAGTTTAATAGCCTGATGGCTGTGGGGAAAAACATCATTTGGTTGGGAGGTGCATTCTGAACTAAGCTTGGATTTAGGCTTGACTTGGTTTTTGGGCCCACTCTGGGCGGGGATTGAGTTGAAGTGTTCATTGGGATGCAAGAAGGTGGTGACAAGGAGATGTCACCCCTGCCAATATGTTGACATCAGATGAAGACCTTGGTATCCCTGGTGACTCATGGGATGAATTGACTGCAGTTATTTGTGGAGGCAACCGAACAAAGGCCCAAGCAGTAATCGGTTGGCACTGACTGTTCTTCCCCCCCCCATCACAGGACGGAGATAGGTAAATACTCCATATACTGCCAGAGGTCGGTGGAACGTACGCTGCGGAATGGGGACCGTGAAGCGAAGCCGTCTCGGATGGAGATCATGTCGATCCTCCTACGAAACCCTTATCACCACTCTCTGCCGTTCAGTATCCCTGTCCATTTCATGAATGGAACTTACCAGGTTAGTGATGCGCCTTTTAATGAATGTACCAGCCCCTCAAGATCAGGTCCCCTGTTTGCAAAACAGTTGCATTCCTGAAACATATCCTCAATATCAATGTTATATTTGCAAGTGGTAGCTAGAAATGTTTAGTGTAAATACCCATAATGATGGGATATGTGAACTTACCATAAAAAAACTAATCCAATAACAAAATTAAACAGTAAATCCTGAAATAATAACAGGTCAATTGGCTTGGTAAAATTGTAAATTGACCCTATTGTGTGTCGGATAGTGTTAGTGTGCGGGGATCGCTGATCGGCACGGATTCGATGGGCTGAAGGGCCTGTTTCCGCTGTGTATCTCTAAACTAAACTCAAAGTTTACACTGATAGAATCACAGAGAGATACAGCATGGAAACAGGTCCTTTGGCCCACTGAGTCCATGCTGACCATAACCACATATTTACACTGATCCCATTTGTATTCACCCCAAACACCCATCATCCCTCCTTCAGATTCTACCACTAGGTGCCGTTTGTAGAGGCCAATTAACCCACCAACCCACACATCTCTGAGACATGCGAGGAAACCAAAGCACCTGGGGGGAATACAGTGGCCATGGAAAATGTGCAAACTCGCTCCCGAGGTCAGGATTGAACCTGGATCTCTGGAGCTGAGAGGCAGCAGCTCGACCAGCTGCACTACTGTGATAGCAACATAACCCTGCAGTGCTTGTTAGCGAGACCAATCCCCATGGGGGCATGGTTTGGGATGAGGGGATGGTTTGGGATGAGGGCATGGTTTGGGATGAGGGCGTGGTTTGGGATGACGGCATGGTTTGGCATGAGGGGATGGTTTGGCATGAGGGGATGGTTTGGGATGAGGGGATGGTTTGGGATGAGAGCATGGTTTGGGATGAGGGGATGGTTTGGGATGACGGCATGGTTTGGGATAAGGGGATGGTTTGGGATGAGGGCATGGTTTGGGATGAGGGCATGGTTTGGGATGAGGGGATGGTTTGGGATGAGGGCATGGTTTGGGATGAGGGCATGGTTTGGGATGAGGGCATGGTTTGGGATGAGGGCATGGTTTGGGATGACGGCATGGTTTGGGATGAGGGGATGGTTTGGGATGAGGGGATGGTTTGGGATGAGGGGATGGTTTGGGATGAGGGCATGGTTTGGGATGAGGGGATGGTTTGGGATGAGGGCATGGTTTGAGGGCATGGTTTGGGATGAGGGCATGGTTTGGGATGAGGGCATGGTTTGGGATGAGGGCATGGTTTGGGATGAGGGCATGGTTTGGGATGAGGGCATGGTTTGGGATGGACCCGTTTGCCAGTTGTCGGTGTCCATATGTCGGGATGTGGGTATGCTGGGGTTCCAGCCGTTCCTGCAGTATCACATCACCACTGTACCATGCAGCACATTTTGGGATTGAGGTAACAACAGGGCAACCCTTAGCTTGTCTGCACTGTGGGACCAGCCAGCGCAAAGCTCCTTCTATACAGAAGCGACCAAGACAAAGGATGGTAATGAAGTGGCTGAACACTCAGGATCAGCGGGTACTGATCACCTCTGGAGAAGTAGATTGTGAACATCTCAACCTGTCACAGCAGCTAGTGAGCAATATTTGACACTTCAAGCATTGAGCTTGTGGAATATGTTGAGTGGTGTGGAGGGGGACGAGAGCTTTCTACTCAATGTTCATGTCATTTAGGAGGATGCGAGGGGGGGACCTCATTGAAACTTACCGAATCGTGAAAGGCCTGAAGAGAGTGGATGTGGAGAGGATGTTTCCACTAGTGGGAGAGTCTAGGACTAGAGCCCATAGCCTCAGAATAAAAGGACGTACCTTTAGAAGGGAGAGAGAAGGAATTTCTTTAGTTAGAGTCACAGTTACAGTTTAATTTATTGTCACGTGTAGAATAAAGGGGAGGTAATTTAAGACTAAGGCAAGAAAAAACTTTTTCACCCAGAGAGTTGTGAATTTACAGAATTCCCTGCCACAGATGGATTTAAGGCCAAGAGAGAGAGTTAGATAGAGCTCTAGGGGCTAGTGGAGTCAAGGGATATGGGGAGAAGGCAGGCATGGGTTATTGATAGGGGACGATCAGCCATGATCACAATGAATGGCAGTGCTGGCTCAAAGGGCCGAATGGCCTCCTCCTGCCCCTATTTTCTATGTTTCTATGTGTAGTGAGGTACAGTGAAAAGCTTTTGTTGAGTGCTGTCCAGTCAGCAGAAAAACAAAACATGATTACAATCGAGTCATTTACAGTGTAGAGATGATAAGGGAATAACGTTTAGTGCAAGGTAAAGCCAGAGGGCGGTGAATCTGTGGAATTCTTTGCCACAGAAGGCTGAGATTGATAGATTCTTGATTAATATGGGTGTCAGAGGTTATGGGGAGAAGGCAGGAGAATGGGGTTAGGAGGGTGCGATAGATCAGCCATGATTGAATGGCGGAGAAGACTTGATGGGCCGAATGGCCTTATTCTGCTCCTAGAACATATGAACATTACCTGTTCGAAGGTTGATACAATGATCTCCTTGAGAGTGTCTGGGTGAGTGATTTCTCAACCACTAGTGTATTAGTGAGCCGATGTTGGGGTGGCTTGTGCCTCAGCTGTGGACTCCGCTCACTCCCATATGTTCTCCAGGTTGTGGGGTTTGATGGTTCCACCACAGTCGAGGAATTCCTGCACACATTGAATCAGGAGATCGGGATGCGCAGACCATCGCAGTCGGGATTCGCACTCTTCACAGACGATCCATCTGGAAAGGACTTGGAGCACTGTCTACAAGGCACTGTCAAGGTGAGGCAACTGATGTGCTTGTCAAATCACCTTGTGCTACTCCTAACACGCATACATCTCATGAACGTAATCCCTAATCCCACACTTCCACACCCCTCACTGTAACACTGATACACCCCTCACTGTAACACTGATACACCCCACACTAACACTGATACACCCCTCACTGTAACACTGATACACCCCTCACTGTAACACTGATACACCCCTCACTGTAACACTAATACACCCCACACTGTAACACTGATACACCCCACACTGTAACACTGATACACCCCACACTGTAACACTGATACACCCCACACTGTAACACTGATACACCCCTCACTGTAACACTGATACACCCCACACTGTAACACTGATACACCCCACACTGTAACACTGATACACCCCACACTGTAACACTGATACACCCCACACTGTAACACTGATACACCCCACACTGTAACACTGATACACCCCACACTGTAACACTGATACACCCCACACTAACACTGATACACCCCACACTGTAACACTGAAACACCCCACACTGTAACACTGATACACCCCACACTGTAACACTGATACACCCCTCACTGTAACACTGATACACCCCTCACTGTAACACTGTAACACTGATACACCCCACACTGTAACACTGATACACCCCACACTGTAACACTGATACACCCCACACTGTAACACTGATACACCCCACACTGTAACACTGATACACCCCACACTGTAACACTGATACACCCCACACTGTAACACTGATACACCCCACACTGTAACACTGATACACCCCACACTGTAACACTGATACACCCCACACTGTAACACTGATACACCCCACACTGTAACACTGATACACCCCACACTAACACTCATACACCCCTCACTGTAACACTAATACACCCCACACTAACACTGATACACCCCACACTGTAACACTGATACACCCCACACTGTAACACTGATACACCCCTCACTGTAACACTGATACACCCCTCACTGTAACACTGATACACCCCTCACTGTAACACTGATACACCCCACACTAACACTGATACACCCCACACTGTAACACTGATACACCCCTCACTGTAACACTGATATACCCCACACTAACACTGATACACCCCTCACTGTAACACTGATACACCCCTCACTGTAACACTGATACACCCCTCACTGTAACACTGATATACCCCACACTAACACTGATACACCCCTCACTGTAACACTGATACACCCCTCACTGTAACACTGATATACCCCACACTAACACTGATACACCCCTCACTGTAACACTGATACACCCCTCACTGTAACACTGATACACCCTTCACTGTAACACTGATATACCCCACACTAACACTGATACACCCCTCACTGTAACACTGATACACCCCTCACTGTAACACTGATACACCCTTCACTGTAACACTGATATACCCCACACTAACACTGATACACCCCACACTAACACTGATACACCCCTCACTGTAACACTTCCACACCTCACTGTAAAGGGCCTGTCCCACGAGCATGCGACTGCATGCGGAAAGATCGATCTAACGTGGTCGCTTGAGCCGTACGGCCTCGCGGGGCCAGTCCCACTTCGATCGCCGGAGCCGCATGGAGTTGTGCAGGGCACAATTCTGCCTGTGTTGTACTGGCAGTAGATCCAGTTATCCAGTCCCAGTATCCATGCTACCAACACCTGTCTTTGTTATTTTTTGAAGATTTGTGATGTTATTTCCAAATGGGAACAAGCCCTGAAAGAACTCCACCCTGGGAAATATGAGAGCAACAGGATAGTGAGGCTGATGTACAAGAGCCGGTAAGACCACAGACCGCCCGTTACCGAGAAAACTCGCCTCGATAACCGAACACTCAGCAACGTGTTTTCCTCCACTGACCTGGAATAAAAATTGCCCTTTTTACCCAGGAATTTGGCACGATTAACAATCATTTCATCATTCCAGGATCAAACACTGTCACCCCAGAAATTCAACAGGGCATCATCTATCATACGATATGATACGATACAATACATAGAAACATAGAAAGTAGGTGCCAGAATAGGCCATTCGGCCCTTCGAGCCAGCACTGCCATTCAATATGATCATGGCTGATCATCCAAAATCAGTACCCCGTTCCTGCTTTCTCCCCAAATCCCTTGATCCCGTTAGCCCCAAGAGCTCAATCTAACTCTCTCTTGAAAACATCTCAACTGAATACATGATATGATAGAAGTTCATTTATCCCAGGAGGGGAATTGGTCTGTCGACAGTCATAAAGCAGTCATGAAACTCCCCCCACTCCCTCCCCACCTTCTCCTCTTGTGATGATGACATCTTAAGACATGGCTGATCATCCACTATCCGTACCCGTTCCTGCCTTCTCCCCATATCCCTTGACTCCGCTATCTTTAAGAGCCCTATCTAACTCTCTCTTGAAAGCATCCAGAGAACCGGCTTCCACTGCCATCTGAGGCAGAGAATTCCACAACTCTGTGTGAAACAGTATTTCCTCATCTCCTTTCTAAACGGCTTACTCCTTATTCTTAAAGGGTATTCTTAAGATCCGATTACACTGGTAAGGATGCAGGGAAGATTGATTGCACTGGTGCCTGGATTGTAGGGCTTTAGTTATGGGGAGAGTGGATGGGCTGGAGTAATTTTCCTTGGAATGAAGGAAGCTAAGAGGTGAGTTTAGTTTAGTTTAGAGATACAGTGCTGAAACAGGCCCTTCGGCCCACCAAATCCACACTGACCAGTGATCCAAGCACATTAACACTATCCTACACACACCAGGGACAATTTACACTTACGCCAAGCCAATTAAACTGCAAACCTGGACATATATGGAGTGTGGGAAGAAACCAAAGATCTCGGAGAAAGCCCGAGAAGTTGATGGATATAAAACCATGAGAAGCATAGACAGGGGATTTGTATTTGTTTTCTCATGTAAGTGATATCAAAAGTGAAAGGGCATAGATTTAAGGAGTTTTAAAAGAAATCTGAGGGGTAGGTCTTTTTACCTATAGAACGGTAGATATCTGGAACCTGCTACTAACAGAGCTGGTGGAATCGGATACAATTGCTACATTTAACAAGCATTCAGACAGGCATGAAAAGGCATGGTACTGAAGGAGTGCGTGGGAGGGAACCGCAGATGCTGGTTTAAACCGAAGATAGACACAAAAAGCTGGAGTAACTCAGCGGGGCAGGCAGCATCTCTGCAGAGAAGGGAGTAGGGACAAACCAATTTAGCCCAAAATACAGGATGTCCCGGCTAATACAGAACAGTTGGCAAACCTACCCCATATTGACCTGAGCGCAAACCTTTCTCAGTGCTTGAGGCAGCTCCACGTTCACCAGGCTAAGCGAGGGAGCTTGGCGTTCCACCAGTCAGTGTGTGTGTGTGTGTGTGTGTGTGAGAGACTCCCACTCAATGCTAGAGACTCGATGCCAGGGGATCTTCACCATCTCTCTGCTTGCCATGCAGTACCGTCACAAGTCTCCTCACCCAACGGGCACTGTCGGCCGGGCTCTTTATTCATCGGCCAGTGATGGTCCATTCACCGTTAGTAACCAGAGGCATCGACCATTGCCCTTGAGGCACCATTTCCAATCCCGCCATAGCAACCGAGTTAGTTCAATTCGAGTATCTGTGTAAATGTGGAATTTTATATATAAAACGCCATTCACAGTAATGGCGACGCTATAAACACCTGCTGGTAGAAATGCTGGGTTATACCAAAGACGGACACAATGTGCTGGAGTCACTCAGCGGGTCTGGCTGCATCTGTGTAGAGAAAGGATGGGTGACGTTTCAGACCGGGACCCTTCTTCTTACGATTTTCTTCTGAAGACTTCATCGGGTCCCCACCCTGCCCACGGTAGACACAAGAAAGTGCAGATACTGACTTTGAGTTTAAAAAAATGGCTGGAGGAACTCAGTGGGTCAGGCAGCATCCGTGGAGAGAAATGGACTGACAATGTCTCAGCTCTGAAGAAAGGTCCTGACCTGAAACATTGTCTGGCCATTTCCCTCCATCGATGCTGCCTGACCCCTTGAGGTTCTCCAGCAATTTGTGGTCTGCTCTATATGTGCGATGGCAACTTGGCAATAGTGGCTGGAGAAGAAACATTGAGTTAACTGCAGCACGGCTCGGCCTTCTGTGCATGGGCTACAGTGAATTGAGGAGACATCTTTGCGGATCTTTTCGGGGAGTTGAGGGTGATTATACCTGCTGGCCAGGGTAGAAACATTCACCTGGTGCGGATGGTATTTTTAATTAGAGGCACCAGGGCTTGCTCTGATCTCTGCCCTCCTGGACTGCCTGTGTGTTGTTGTGTGTGGCCTGTGTTCTGCGCTGAGCGCACTAACTCTTGTTCTGCACAGGATGTATTTCAGAGCCCAGGCAAAGGGAGAAACAGAGCGGGAGCGCCTCCTGCTGACTCACCAGGTCAATGACGAGGTGGTGAATGGCCGATTCCCCGTCAGTAAGGACCTGGCCTTGGAGGTGACTGCGTTAATGGCACAGGTTAGTGAGGGCTAATGCGACAAGCTCCGGGAAGCAGCAATACACACTGTGTATTTAAAGGGGCCACAGGGTTTGCATACACTTCAATGGATTCAAACACTGCACTAATTAAATACTAATCCTGTTGCATGTACTAGACCTGTATCCTTCAATGTCTTAAAGAGGGAACTGCAGATGCTGGAGAATCGAAGGTTACACAGAAAAGCTGGAGAAACTCAGCGGGTGCAGCAGCATCTATGGAGCGAAGGAAATAGGCAACGTTTCGGGCCGAAACCCTTCTTCAGACTGAATGTCTTGCCTGCCTCCTCCCCCCCCCCCCTCCCCCTCCCCTCTCCCCCTGCCCTTCCCCCCCCCCCCCCCCCCTCTCCCCCCTCTTCCCCCCAACCCATCTCTCCCTCCTATCTGCCCTCTCTCCCCCCTCTCGCTGCCTCCTCCTTCTGCCTCCCCCCCCCCTCTCCCTCAGCCTCCCCCCTCTCCCCCCACCTCTCCCCCCCCACCTCCCCCCACCTCTCCCCCCCACCTCTCCCCCCCCCTCTCCCTCCCACCTCCCCCCCCCCACCTCTCCCCCCTCTCCCCCTCTCCCCCCCACCTCCCCCCCTCACCCCTCTCCCCATCCACCTCTCCCCCCACCCACCTCCCCCCTCCCCCCCCCCCCCCCCCCCCCCTCCACCTCTCACCCCCCCCCCCCCTCCCCCCCCCCCCCCTCCCCCCCCCCCCCCCCCCCCCCCCCCACCCCTCCCCCCCCCCCCCCCCCCCCCCCCCCCCCCCCCCCCCCCCCCCCCCCCCCCCCCCCCCCCCCCACCCCCCCCCCCCCCCCCCCCCCCCCCCCCCCCCCCCCCCCCCCCCCCCACCCCTCCCCCCCCCCACCTCTCCCCCCCCCCCTCCCCCCCCTCACACCCTGCCTCTCCTCCTGCCTCACCCCTCCCTATTCCCTTGACCCCTCTCCCCGCCCCTCGCCCTTGCCACTTGGCACATGGAGCTGAACCCAAGCAGGTACAAGGTATTGCCCTTTGGGAGGTTGAATGACAGGAGAGGGGAATACAGTTAATGGCAAGTCCCTTAACAGCATCGATATGCAGAGTGATCCTGGAGTCCAAGTTCATAAAGGTGGCAGCACAAACAGATAGGGTGGTAGATAGGTGTGTAGTATACTTGCCTTCATTGCCAATATAAGAATATAAGAATCAGGAAGTCATGATGCAGCTCTGTAGGACTTGGTTATGCCACGTGGAGTATTGTGTGCAGTTCTGGTCACCTCAATACAGTACAGATGTGGAGACTTTGGAGAAGGTGCAGTGGTGGTTTACCAGCGTGCAGCATGGATTAGAGGGTTGCACCCACTGGGAGAAGTTGGTAGACTAGGAATTGTTTTCTCGGGAACGTCAGAAGTTGATAAAAGTATATACAATTATGAGAGACATTGATAAGGGTAGAGAGTCAACCTTTTTCCCAGGGTGGAAATGTCCAACACTAGGGGGCATTGTTATAAGATGAGAGGACTAAAGTTAGCAATGTTACAAAATTTTGAGATTTTAAAAATCAAGTCTGCAATTTATCCCACCAGATAAAGCATAAAAAGAAGTTTAATTTGACACCTAATTCACTTTCATATCTTCAGTATTAAAAAAGTTATGGCCATTTTCATACTGAAATTAGCATCTTGTTCCCTATTGCTTTTCCATTGACTTAACTCAAAAGCTGTAATCGAGGACAGTCAAAAGCCCATAACTTTCTTAAAAATGAAGAGAACTGAAGATTATTGTAGATTGAAGCAAACTGAAACAAATATGAAACAATCTTACTTGGATGACCTGAAATTAAAGCATATAATTAGTTAGTTACCTAATTGTAGCTAATTACAATATTCAATTACAAGATCTAAACATCTACCCATTTCTTAAGAAAAGGTTAACATTTTTAAATAGCCTGTGTCCAAATAACATTCACACAAGAATTCACAATATAACATGATTTTAAAATCTCATTGTCATGAATTTATAGGCCAAATGGAAGGAATTTAGGGTTTCATTCCCTAAATTAATGGGCATTTTAATCATCTTGCGAGTGGGTTTTTGTGGAACGTGTTCGATTGAAACATTGCGGTTTGCGGTGAATTTTAACCCCATATCGGCAGGAAAAACACTGCCGGTTCGTATTTGGCCCAAATCACATTTTCGCAATGTGAAATTTTGATTAAAGTAATCCTAAGAAGCAAGTTTAAATGTAATCCAAAGGCGCCAAAATCGCGCACACGGGCAGTGACACAGAACTGCAGCGCCGCTGAAGGTAAGTTTTGTAACATGCCTACTAAACATGCCTACTAAAGTTTAATGGAGATGTGAGGGGCAAGTTTGTTTACACAGGGACCTGGAACACATTGCCAAAGGTGGTGGTGGAGGCAGATACGATAGTGGTGTTTAAGTGGATTTTAGATGGGCACATGGAAGTGCAGGGAATAGAGGGATGTGGATCATGTACAGACAAATTAGATGGGCATCATGTTCAGCATATGTATGGTGGGTCAAAGGGCCTGTTCCTGTGCTGTACTGTTCCGTGTTCTAGTGGTGTGATTCTGGTATCACCGCAATAGTGCATCTCCACAATGATCATCTCTGAAGTTGCTGCAAGGATGCTCCGTGGTGTTGCTGCATGTGTGCATCCCTGGTGTTGTTGCAATGGTGCTCCCCCTGTTCTTGCTATATGTGCACCCCTTGGTGTAGCTGCAAGCGTGTTCCCACTCATTTGGCTGCATGTGTGCGTCCCCCTGTGTCGCTGCAAGTGTGTGCCCCTCGTGTAGCAGCAAGTGTGCATCCCTGATGTAGCTGCGTGTGCACCCCTGGTGCAGCTGCGTATGCGCGCCCTGCAACAACAGCCCTCCCCATGTTGCTACAACAATGCGGCACCCCGGCGTTGCTGCAAGTGTGCATCCCTGGTGTAGCTGCATGTGCGCCCTTGGTGCAGCTGCAAATGCACCTGGTGTTGCCGCAACAAAAGACCTCCCCGTGTTGCTGCAACAATGCTGCCGGAGGAGGTGGTGGCGGGTGTACGAACAATGCCTGGCGTTTGGTAACGTGATGTTTGGTTTGTCCAGGTGGAGTACGGGGATCTGGCCCGCCCGGCCCCTTCCAGCCCCGGGGGAAGCTCCCAGTCCAAGATGCAACAGTTTCTGCAGCAGGTTCTGGAGAAATTCTACCCCAAGCACTACAGACAAGCTTGCACCCTCGAGCAGCTCAAGTAAGCCTCACCTCTCCTTCTCATTCCTCTCTAGGGATGTCCTTTCCCCACAACAGTGGGCTCAGTGCCTTTATTGAACAGAATTAGTGATCAGAAAGTAGTTTTCAGCAGTGCCTCAGGGCCTTTGGCTCAAGCAGGTTTGGATGGAGGAGACATTTGTACATTCTTTCTTGCAGCAGCCTAACAGATGTGTAACAAAATAGCACTCTGTAAACACTGTAATAAAGAGCAAAAAAATCTGTTGATTTTATTTAAAAAAACAAAGACAAGAACAATGCTCGCAAGTGTATGTAGTTCAGACTGAAGACAGACACAAAATGCTGGAGAAACTCATCGGGACAGGCAGTATCTCTGGAGAGATGGAATGGGTGACGTTTTGGGTCAAGACCCTTATTCAGACTGCTGTCGGGGGAGTGGGCGGTACTGAGATAAAATGTAGTCGGGACCTTAAGACTGGTCAGAGAACTGGGAAGGGGGAGGTGATGGAGAGAGAGGGTAAGCAAGGGCTACTTGAAGTTAGAGAAGTCAATGTTCATACCGCTGGGGCGTAATCCTTCTCACCCGAGAATGTCACCCAATCCTTCTCTCCAGCCTGTCCTGCTGAGTTACTTTGATTTAATCCAACATCTGCAGTTCTTTCCCTTCTCTGCCTTAAAAATATCCATTGACTTGGCCTCCACAGCCTTCTGTGGCAAAGAGTTCCACAGATTCCCGCCCTCTGACTAAAGTAATTTCTCCTCATCTCCTTCCTAAAATAACGTCCTTTAATTCTGAGGCTATGACCTCTAGTCCTACATGCTCCCACTAGTGGAAACATTCTCTCCACATCCACTCTATACAAGCCTTTCACTATTCTGTATGTTTCAATGAGGTCCCCCCTCATTCTTCAAAACTCCAGTGAGTACAGGCCCAGCTAACAAACGCTCATCATATGTTAACCTACTCTTTCCTGGGATCATTCGTGTAAAACCTCCTCTGGACCCTCTCCAGAGCCAGCACACCCTTCCTCAGATATGGTGCCCAAAATTGCTCACAATATTCCATATGCTGCCAAACCAGTGCCTTATTGGGGGCTCCAACATTACATCTCTGTTTTTATATACAGGTCCTCTTGAAATAAATGCTGCATTGAGTTTGCTTTCTTTACTACCGATTCGATTAATGTTTTGAGAATCCTGCACCAGCACTCTGAAGTCCCTTTGCACCTCCGATTTCTGGATTCTCACCCCATTTATAAAATAGTCTATGCCACTTGGTACCAAAGACCAAGATGAAACCCTGGTCACTGGAGCTGTGAGGCAACAATTCCACCAGCTGCACCAGTGTGCCTCCCATATATGTATTTACCACATTCTCCTAAATTCCCAGTCAACATTAGAAAGATTAGTTTCAAATCCGGATTACTTCAACTGTTATGGAGGGGGTTTGAACTTGTGTTTCCTAATTGGTGGTCCAGAACTCTGGTTCCGAAGCCAATAACTTAACCACCATGCTACGGTACCTTGTTAATGGAGTGGAGGCCAAGATGTCTAACAAGAGGCTGGGTACCAGTCAGAATTGCCTACTTTGGAGGGCTGTCTCTCAACAGGTTTGTGTGCGCGCGCGTGTGTGTGAATCCTCAGCGGGTTTCCTTTAAAACGTTGCTCGTCTCTTTCTGAAAAGGCGGCTGTCTGACAGACTGGCAACCAAGTGGATGTTACTGGGGGGCTGCAGCGGTGCCGACTGCGTGCGCATCTACCTGACCGTGGGGCGGAAGTGGCCGCTCTTTGGAGCGAAACTCTTCGCTGCCAAGGTAAGGTGAAATTGGTGCCGTGGACAGAGGGGCTCATGTTCATCACTATTACACCAGGCTTCCAGCACCCCTGAAACCATGCTCAACAACCCAGCTTTCAAAGCATTTGCTTCCTCCAAGACATCTCCCAATCTCTGTATACAAATCGTCTCATCAACCTGAATGCTTGGCCCATCAACCTACAGAGGTTCCCCGTCCAGCAGGGCCTCTAGTTTATCCTGCTCTCAAACTGTTCCTGGTCTTGCCCCTTCCTGTGTCAGTAATATATACATTGTACACCATTCAGCTGGCTCTACTCCTCCTGCCCCAACACATCATTCGGTTTAACTGCACCACATCTGTCCACAATGCTTCAAGTATTTTGCCCTGAGCTGCGGAATGCCCTCCGATAAAACTATCGACACCTTACAAAACAAAATTTTTAGCAGGTGCTTTTCTGATTTTCCTTGCGATAGTGAAAGAGGCCATTCTGCCCATCAAGCCCATGCCTGAACTTAATGCGGCGACATCAATCCCATTCCCTTCCTTATTCCCCTGAAACCTATTCTCTCGCATGTCCATCAGCTCCCCCATTTCTCTTGCCACCCACCAAGACCAGGGGCATTTTATAGTCAGCAGTAAACCTAACCTTTCGACCATCTGTCTCAACATTTCTTCATGTCCATTTGTTGACATAACTACACTGACTACAGGAATGGGCAGGTTATTTTATGGGGAAAGACTAGGCTTGTATCCACTGGAGATTAGAAGAGTGAGAGGGTGGCTGCATTAGACATTAAATCCCTAGGGTCATGGAGGCAGAGATCCTCTTCTGGGAGAATCTAGAACCAGGGCTTGCTGGTAGACAATAGACAATAGGTGCAGGAGTAGACCATTCGAGCCAGCACCGCCATTCACTGTGATCATGGCTGATCATCCACAATCATTACCCAGTTCCTGCCTTCTCACCATATCCCCTGACTCTGCTATCTTTAGAACTGTTTGAACACAAGATGAGTTGATAATTTTCTCTCAGGCGGTGTTGACTGTAGAATTCTTCATCAAAGGTAGATGGTGGCAATGTCTTTGATATTTTTACAGCAGAGATAGAATCTTGATAAGCAAAGGGGTGAAAGGTGACAGGGTTAGCGGGAAACAGAGTTGAGTATGACCTTGTTAAATAGTGGGGCAGGATCTGGGGCTGAATGACCCAGCACTGCTGCGCCTAAAGTGTACGATACCATACAACACGATACAATAGAACTTTATTGATCCCAGCTACATTTGAGTGTGTACCTTCTTTGCTCAAGTTCCTGTGACGTGACTTGACACATTTTACAACATAAAAGGAACTTTCTGCTCATTTTAAATAGAAAGCTGGATTTGGATCATTGCACCCAGTTTGCAAATATAATTCAGAGAATGAGTTTTTTACCTAGTCTTAAAGATTCACTGTTATTTCCCTTTAACTCTTTTTTAACTATTTAATCAAAAATAATTTATTTAATTACGATCACGAATACAAAACAAAACCTTGGTGACACACCCACCAGCATAGTAGAAAATCACCAAATTATCCATACATGAAATTCTCAAACCACTATGTTACAATCCTTACAAATATACTAAATAACTACGATACAACTATGTCCCTCTCCAAAACCACCCGGGCACGGTCGTAACCCCAGTAAAGGGGCAAGCATCGGGCTCGGGGAGAGCCCTCTTCCTCCTGGCGCCGTGACTGGCCAGCTTGGCCCCCTTTAACTGCTTGGCCTGAAAGCAGATTAAGCTCATGTGAGTTAATTACTCTGCCTTTTCTCCCAGACACACTATTTCTGTGTGTGCCCTTTGGCCCAAGTCAACTGTGTGTCTGGAATCAGCATGAAAGCCACCAGAATGCCCTGCGCTGACCCTGGCCCCTTGTTCAACTACTAGTCACAAGGGTGCCATGACCTCCCAAGTGCACTCAATGAACTGATTTATCTCATTTCTATAAGTAGCAGAATGGTGTTGGCATTGCGGCATGCCATCATTCCACCCAACATGCACTAACAGGGTCCCAATTAGTCTTCTTCCCTGCATTTTTCCCCTCATAGTCTGAATTTATTTTCCTTTTTCAAAACCAGAACAGTAGTGAAGTTAATAGTCCTGCTGCCTCACTGCTCCAGAGACCTGGGTTCAAACCCCCCCCCCCCCCCCCCCCCCCCCCCCCCCCCCGATTACCTGTGTGGAGGTTGCACGTTCTCCTTGTGAACCTCTGGGTTTCCCATTTCCTTTGGGGTCCACTGCTTTCCTCCCACATCGAGAGACCCATGAGGTAGGGTGGCACAGCGGTGTAGTCGCTGCCTCACAGCACCAGAGACCCATGTTCGATCCTGACAATGGGTAGCAATGTTACAAAATTTTGAGATTTTAAAAATCAAGTCTGCAATTTATCCCATCAGATAAAGCATAAAAATAAGTTTAATTTGACACCTAATTCACTTTCATATCTCAAGTATTTAAAAAGTTATGGCCATTTTCATACTCGGAAATTAGCATCTTGTTCCCTATTGATTTTCTATGGAGATAACAAAAAAGCTGTGATCATGGACAGTCAAAAGCCCATAACCTTCTTAAAAATTAAGAGAACTGAATGAAATTTTCAGTTATCATAGATTGAAGCATGCTGAAACAAATATAAAATAATCTTACTTGGATGACCTGAAATTAAAGCATATAATTAGTTAGTTACCCAATTGTAGCTAATTACAAACTTCAATTACTAGATCTAAACATCTATCCATTTCTTAATAAATGATTAACATTTTTAAATAGCCTAAGTGTCCAAATAATATTCACAAATAATTCAGAATAAAACATGATTTTTAAATCTCATTTACATTAATTTATAGGCCAAAAGGAAGGAATTTAGTGTTCAATTGCTGTAAATTAATGTCCATTTAAATCAGCTTTCTAGTGGGATCCTGTGGCACGCGCTGGTTTAGAACGTTCACATTGCAGTAGATTTGTGCCCTCAAATGCCCAGAAAAATACTGCGGGATATAATGAGCCCAAAATTAGCTACTCGCAACATTAAGCTTTGTATAAAGGGATCTTAAGAAGCCCTTTTTAACATAGAAATAAACAGCCAACCTTCCGTTATCCACTGTATAAGATCCGGCCCGTTGTCGGGGGTTTAGAGGTTAATTTTTTAACCTACTATAACAAGTAAGGAAAGCCCTTAAAACTAATAATAGCTCAAGCGAGGGAATTTTCCAGCGATTTTTCGTTAATAATTAACTAGGCTGAAAAACCGCGATTTGAACAGCCTAGGGAAAATCGCGTTTTAAACCCGCCCCCCTCTAAACGGCACCAAAATCGCGCACACGGGCTGGGACAGATTTTCAGCGACGCTTCAGGTACGCTTTGCAACATACCTACTATGGGTGCTGTCTGTACGGAGTTTTACATTCTCCCTGTGATCTCGTGTGTTTTCTCCAGGTGCTCCGGTTTCCTCCCACACTCCAAAGACGTACAGGCTTGTAGGTTAATTGGACTTGGTAAAAAAATTGTAAATTGTCCCTCGTGTGTGTAGGATAGTGTTTTGTGTGCGGGGATCGCTGGTCGGCACGGACCCGATGGGCCGAAGGGGCCTGTTTCCGCTCTGTATCTCTAAAGTCTAAAGGTGTGTGGGCTGGTGATTGCTGTTGTCAGTTGCCCTGGTGTGGGTGAGTAGCAAGGAAATTGGAGGGGTTTCATAAGAATGTGAGACAGAATAGACTAAAGTGGGGTATTGGGGTTTAATTCCCTGACAGCCAACATAGATTCAATCAAACAAATGGCCTACGTAGGTTATGTGATAGGAGTAGAATTAGGCCATTCGGCCCATCAAATCTACTGCCTTCTCCAAATAACCTCTGACAGCTGCACTTCTGTGCATTAAGGAGATATGAGAAAGAAAAATACAAAGAGTTTTCCAATTCATTTTCATGCGGTCAATTCAAGATCGTAAAAACCAGAGGCATCGAGTCACTGGGTCTGTGGTCACTATCAACTTGTACTACTCTAATCTCATTTTATTCTCCCAACATTCCCCACAACGCTCCCCAGATTCTCCCACTCACCTGGGGCAATTTACAGTGATTTAACCTTCCAAATCTGTAGAATGTGGGAAGAAACTCGAGCACAAGGGAGAAACCCACAGACAGTACATGCAAACTCCACACAGACAGCACCCATGGTTATGATTGAACCCGGGCCGCTGGTACTGCAGGGGTGCAGCTCTACCACCTGCATCACTGTGCCTTCCTAAAACCCACTGGGTAAATCAATCCCATCTGAAGAAGGGTCTCGACCCGAAACGTCGCCCATTCCTTCTCTACAGGGATGGTGTCTGACCCGCTGAGTTACTCCAGCTTTTTGTGTCTATCTTCAATTTCCAGCTTCTAGTTTCTGTGGACATCCCTCGCCACTGGTGTTGATTCAGTATGTCTCTCAACACCATCATTTCTTCCCTCTGGTACAATACCTGGAATAACGCCATCTCCAAATGAGAGACCTCGCCAGTGTTGTTCATGGTTGTCCATATCTTCTCTATCAGACTGCTGAAGTAATGAATCTGCTCAAGTAGTGGCAATAGCTTTATTGGAATAATATTGATGTTAACACCATTGGTCATCATAATCGATTCTTTCCCATTGCCGCACAAGTCATGTGACAACCAGAACCAGACACAATGGAAATTCCTGTGAACAAATTTCCTTCCACTTTCTGCTCTAAATAGATGCCAGCCGAAACCAATTTCTTCCCCCAACGCTCCTCTCCACTGCCCCTTGGGCGGCACAATGGGAAATGACAGCGTCAGAGACCCAGGTTGGATCCGGACTATGGGTCTGTCTGTACGGAGTTTGTGTGTTCTCCTTGTGACTGCATGTGTTTTCTATGGAAGCTCAGATTTCCTCCCACACTCCATTGACGTACAGGTTTGTCGGTCAATTGGCTTCGGTAAAATTGTAAAATAGGTTGGTATACGGGGTGAGCACTGATCGGGTGGGCTTGGTGGGTTGAAGGGCCTGTTTCCGCGCTGTACCTCTAATGTCTGAAGGCTGGCCTGTGGGATAACTCGCTTGTTGGTACAATCCACATGATGGGCTCCGTGGTACTATCTTAACAAACCAATAAAACAATGCTCCTCAGGATTGATTCGCATAATTCACCTCCACTCGGTCAGGCAAGGCTGCCTGGCCCTCTGTGAATGTGAGACTCCAGCTAATCACCGTTCTGCTTTTCACCCTTCCAGCCCGTTGCGCCTTCGCCTCTTGAAGAGAAGCCCGTGTGGTTAGCTGTGAATGAAGATGGCATTAACATCCTGGAGTGCAGCACAATGGTATGTGGCCACGACGGGACTACTCAAACCTCTGGCATGCTGGCTGTGGGAGAGTGTACTCCACACACTAGTACAATGCAATGTTCCCCTGGAGACTCTGGTTCAAGCCATCTTTCCTGTATTTTCCCCATCTGTGCTTTGTAGACTAGGTGATCCATATATGATTTGGAGAGAGCGTTCCTGAGTCTGTAGGAGGGTCTCGACCCGAAAGGTCACCCATTCCTTCTCTCTAGAGATGCTGCCTGTCCCGCTGAGTTACTCCAGCATTTTGTCTATCTTTGGTTTAAACCAGCATCTGCAGTCTATCATCCTGGAACAGTTACTTCAACTTATGATTTATATTACTTCCAGATTCCTGAAAATCAACTTCCAATTTGATTCCCTGTCAGAATTACTATTATCCAGAGCCAGCTTGCCCTAGGCAACATTTTCTTTGGTCTATTATTTTCTCGTAGACTCTTGAGGCCAGGTCTGTTCAAATCTGACCCAGGCCGAACCTGGTTCATTGAAATCAAATCAGGGCAAGTGCTCATGTTCAGTAAAGAGTGTGAAGCACCAGCTTCCTCTTACTCACTCCTTCCATCCAAAACCTACTGTGAAGTTCTCATGTTATGAACTGCGGTCACGGTGGCGCAGCGGTAGAGTTGCTGCCTTACAGAGAATGCAGCGTCGGACACCCTGGTTCAATACCGACTATGGGTGCTGTCTGTATGGAGTTTGTACGTTCTCCCCGTGACCTTGGTGGGTTTTCTCCGAGAACTTTGGTTTCCTCCCACACTCCAAAGACGTGCAGGTTTGTAGCTTAATTGGTAAATGTAAATTGCCCCCAGTGGGTGTAGGATAATGTCAATGTGCGGGGATCGTCGGTCAGTGGGCCGAAGGGCCTGGTTCCGCACTGTATCTCTAAACTACACTAAACAAGAGAAAGTCATGGATTGTCATGGAGGAGACTTTAATGAGGAGCAGTCAATACATGGGGACCTGGACATTTCTGACAGGATGTTTCCTTTATGTTCCTCTCAGCATCTTGTGCTAAATTACTCCTACCCGTCCATCATGACCTTTGGAGGCTATCGTGATGACTTTATGATTGTCGTCAGCAATCCCAAGGATGGAAGCCCGACCAAGACCACTATAGAGAAGCTAGTATTTGCCATGGTCAAGCCGAAGGTAAGCGCTTTCACATTGCTCACTCTGTTAGTGGATCACAGCAACCTCTCCGGGGATAGATCAGCACAGGACAGGGTGAGACAGCGGTAGAGTTGCTGCCTTACAGCGCCAGAGACCCGGGTTCGATCCCGACTACGGGTGCTGTCTGTACGGAGTTTGTCCATTCTCCCCTTGACCTGTGTGGGTTTTCTCCAAGATCTTCGGTTTCCTCCCACACTCCAAAGACGAACAGGTTTGTAGGTTAATTGGCTTGGAATAAATGTAAATTGTCCCTAGTGTGTGTAAGATAGTGTTAATGTGCGGGGATCACTGGTTGGTGGGGACTCGGTGGGCCAAATGGCCTGTTTCCACGCTGTATCTCTAAAACTAAAAACAAAACTAAAACAAAAAGGAAAGGTGCCCTGTCTATTGTGCCCTGTGCTGGCTGTGTGGCATAGCTTTACAACACTTCCTTGCTCTACCAATTTTAAAGTCTATTTTCTCTCATCGTTTGTGCATTCTAAACATTTTTTTTTAAAGTCTCACCTCTCCACTTTTGCCAATGATTGGCAATTGAGTTTTGATAATTTTCTAGTCTAAGCATTTTTACTCCCTCCAACTGCTCCAATCCCCTCACTGGTTTTGAACATGTCCCTTAAAGTTTCCCTTCGTTCTTCAATGAGTTTGCGGTGTGCAGGCTCAGCATTGTCTGTTGTGCAGCAAGGTTTAATGATCAGAGGACACAATGACTCCACTGGCATCTCCCATTGATAGCAATGTTGCAGGCAGATGTTTACGAGGATGTTGCCAGGACCAGAGGGTCTGAGCTTTAGGGAGAGGTTGAGTAGGCTGGCACTCTTACTCCTTGGAGCGCAGGAGGATGAGGAGTTATCTTATAGTGTATAAAATCATGAGAGGAATAGATGCACAGTCTTTTCCCCAGAGTAGGTGAATCGAGGACCAGAGGACATGGGTTTAAGGTAAAGGGGAAAAGATTTAATAGAAGTCTGAGGGGTAACTTTTTCACACAAAGGGTGGTGGGTGTATGGAACAAGCTGCCAGAAGAGGTAGTTGAGGCTGGGACTATCCCAATGTTTAAGAAATAGTTACATGGAGGGACAGGTTTGGGGGGATATGGACCAAACACAGGTAGGTGGGACTAGTGTAGCTGGGACATGTAGGCCATGTGGGCAAGTTGGGCCAAAGGGCCTGTTTCCATACTGTATCACTCTATGACTCTATGTCCCTGCACTGCTCTCCTTGAGCCACCAAGCACCAGAGTATAAAAGTGAACATGAGGCTTCAGGCAGAACCTGGGAGCAGGGTGACCCTAGTAAAGACACACACTGATCTTGGAGGAGTGCTTGCAGCAGGATAATATTGTGCCTAAATTGTGAAAACAGATTGTATAACCTTGGGTTGTATTCACTGGCGTATAGAGTTTGTGTGCAGTCTGATCAAGGTGTTTATCTAACTTCAAGTAACCTCAAGATTCAATAGAGTTTATTGTCATGTGTCCCAGATAGGACAATGAAATTCTTGCTTTGATTCAGCATAACTGAATATTGTAGGCATAAATAAATACAGAACAGATCAGTGTGTCCATATACTATTGAATATATATATATATATACACACACATAAATAAGCATATAAAGTGCAATAGGCTAATTAAAGTTCAGATTTTTGTTTGAGTTGAGTTTAATAGTCTGGTGGCTGTGGGGAAGAAGGTCAATAGTCAATTTAATTGTCATTTGGACCCCTGGAGGTCCAAACGAAATGCCGTTTCTGCAGCCATACATTACACACAAATGAAGGTGTCCCTGAACCTGGATATTGCAGATTTCAGGCTCCTGTACCTTCTACCTGAAGGCAGCGGAGATATTAGTGTGTGGCCAGGATGGTGTGGGTCCTTGATGATGCTGCCAGCCTTTTTGAGGCAGCGACTGTGGTAGATCCCCTTGATGGTAAGGAGGTCAGAGCCGATGATGGACTGGGCAGTGTTTACAACTTTTTGCAGTCTTTTCCACTCCGAACCAAGCCACGATGCAACCGGTCAGCATGCTCACTACTATGCACTTGTAGAAGTTTGAGAGAGTCCTCCTCGACATACCGACTCTCCTTAATCTTCTCAGGAAGTAGAGGCACTGATGTGCTTTCTTTATAATTGCATCAGTGTTCTGGGACCAGGAGAGATCTTCGGAAATATGCACGCCCAGGAATTTGAAGCTCTTGACCCTTTCCACCATCGACCTGTTGATATAAACGGGACTGTGGGTCCCCATCCCACCCCGGCATTCCCTCTCTCTACCCCTCCCCCACCCAAGTCGCACTGGCTTCTCGTTTTCACCCAACGAGCAGCTAACTATGGCCTGTTTCCTTTATCAACATTCAGATTCAGATTCAATTTTAATTGTCATTGTCAGTGTACAGTACAGAGACAACAAAATGCATTTTTAAATATACTTTTTGTATATCTTTCATTTGTTGTTCTATATCACTCTACATCATCTATATCTCTTGTTTCCCTTTCCTGTGACTTTCAGTCTGAAGAAGGGTCTCAACCCGAAACGTCACCCATTCCTTCTCTCCAATGAAGCTGCCTGTCCCGCTGAGTCACTCCAGCATTTTATGTCCATCTGAGGTGTTTAATATGTTGGATGAATTTCGTGAAAAATAATTATTGCCCTGGATGGGGAAATGAAGGGTAGATGTTAAAATTAGAAACAGGCCAGTGTGGACCAAATGCTGAAAAGAACACGTCTGTGCACACACTGGGACAGATATCCATAAGGTTGTAATTATTTGAACAATTGGGATTAGTAATAGTTTTGCATAATGTCTGTCGAGGGACGTGGAGCAGAGGTGTGGCACTGTCAAGCTGCAACTAAATCACCTTGCATTGTTACCCGCTGAGCCATCTCCCTCGCATGGCGGTGACGGTTCAACAGAGACACGCAGGAAATTAAAATCTCTTTTCCTGGAGAGGCGCTGCTGTAATTTGCACCGGCCGGTTGCTCAGTCCTGTGCTTGTGTTTCCCAGATCCTGGAGCTGACTCTGACGCTGGCCAGCTACATAAACTACAGCAGCTGCCACATGCAGGCCGTCCCGTCCAGCTCCTCACCGCCAGCCGCCTTCCCCTGCAGCAATGTGTGGGAGATGGACAGCAAACTCTCCCCGAGCACCACGCGGACCACCCAGGGTCCAACCCTGCTCTGACCGGCAGCCAACGCCATTCGAGGACAAACCACTTGGACACTTCACATGGTGCACGCTGCATTCTTGCGCCTGAACCTTGTTGCGGTTGTGTGTATTTATGTCTTGAATAGTGTTTAGATTTTTTTTTTTAATTGATGCTTCACTTACTACATCAGTAGCAAGTTGTGGGTCTCCTTTGGGCCATCGATGCTGAGGCTGGTCCACATTCAGCAAACTGGAGCGCTAGAGGCTGTTTCCATGGGCACCATCCACTAGGAGAGGTGCCCCCACCCCCCCCCCCCCCCCCCCCCCCCCCCCCCCCCCCCCCCCCCCCCCCCCCCCCCCCCCCCCCCCCCCCCCCCTTGGGAAGGATGCCCCCATTGGGAAGAACCCTTCTCCATGGGCCCATTCCACCCCCTTGCATTCATTCCAAACCGGAGCCATCGGCCGTTCCCCCAACTGGATCTTTCCCAGTTATGGGTGTGAATGCCACGGACAAGGCCACGGACAAGGAACACCGCATTGCTGCTAAATTATTTTTGAGTCCAAGACTATGAAGTTCCAGCAGGAACTGGATACCTGTGGATGACAGCAACACATGGGTGGCAGCTGCAACAAGGCCCAGAACCTACTGCCACTAACGCCCCACATCCCAGCAAATGTATCACCAGCACAGTCGGTGAAATGGTCCCAAAACCTGTGGAAACTGCAGTGTCTACTCCCCTTCCGATATAACCGATCCGATGTACGGCAATGTCACATGTTGCTTTATAACCATGAGAGTTCATTGGAGGGGAAGAAAAACTACGGCAGGTCGACTATTAAACGACGGGATATTTGAGGCCATTGAGGGGCTGCCTTGTAGGGTCTCTGGACTAAACCGAACAATCCCTTGTCTATCCCCCCACCCCCACAGCAGCACCTGATACAACACACCGTTCCCTTGTTGACATGTGCCATTGAGGTACAAGAGACACTGGAGTGACCCTCTAAGTAGAGAGGGTGTCAACTGCACAGTGTAAGTGTTCAACACTTCACAGAGCAATAGTAAGTAAGATCAAAGGCTGGCCTCGTAATGGTATCTAATGCAGCAACTGAGTTCATAAATCATTGCCTCCATTGGATCTAATCTTCTTCTTATCGAGTCCACACACAGGTTGTCCAGCCAGAGCTGAACGCACTTCTCGGCATCTGCATACAATGGTGTCTGTCTTGTGCTTTTTGTGAGTGGTGGTGGAAAGATTGGTGGAAACAGGGCCGTGACGTGAATGCTCTTTCCTTGACCCCATTGGATCTAATCAAAGTGACCTTGGGTTTGTGGCAGGGATTGTTATAAGCTTTACCTTGCCCAACCTCGTGTTTTGTCCCTCATATCACGAGATGCTGCTACTGCCCAGGCACAGCCATCTCACGTTGGATATGGTTACGGGTGATTGAGAGTCTGGTGTCCTTGGTAAAAGGGCATTACTGAACCAGTATTTCTCACAAGGGGGAAGCATTCATTACCAGAGCCAGCTCACATGAAGAGTTTCAACCCAAAACTCTTTCCACAGATGCTGCCTGACCCACTGAGTTCCTTCAGCAGCTTAATGTTAGATCCAAAACTCATCACTGATGAATTTTTACATTTTCTGGGAATCATGACTTCGACTTTAACACTGTTACCTCCTTTGCATTTCATTCTAGGGCCTTGAGCCAGGCTCCCATAAAGGAGTACTGGATTATCAAAGGTGAGATGCTAAACTATGGTCACCCTGCATGCTTGGATGAACAAAATCCCCTGATACTGATTATTATTTATCATTCACCGTGCATCTGTGTGACATTTGTTATATTTGCTGTTTGTGGGATTTCACTGTGTACAAGTTGACTGTTGAGTTTCATCTTAAACTTACAATCACATCAAAAGTGCTTTGCGGCTGTAAAGTGCACCGAGGCATCTTGGGGTCAAAAATCCTGTTTTGTATCAGTAATTTTTGTTGTTTCTGCATCCATACCAAGGGTTGGATGTCATTGGAAGATAGTGGACAGAAGGCTGTAGGAAACCCTTGGGGATGAAAGAACAGTTTCCATTTGCACAATGCCTATCACATCCCCAGGGAGTCAGTCCCACAACTCAGCCTCTGAAGGTAGGCTGTGGTAAAATAGGGGAAGGTGGTATCTCAGTGACGTGATTTATTTTCCATTGACAAACGTGAGTACTGACAATCACGTAGAAGCCTCCTACAACCAACGTCACCTCCCTACCTAAATGGGGAGGTGCAATACATTCAATATGCACATTGATATGCAGGGAATGGAGGGATACAGATTACCTGCAGGTAGAGACTCATTTAACTTGGCATAGTGTTTGGCATAGACATTGATCTGAAGGACCAGTTCCTGCTCTGTACTGTTCTATGATACATATCTGCCTGTGTAAATGAGTTATTTTTATGAGTTATGAGTTATCTAAATGGAGTGATCAGTAATGTCAACTCACAAATGCCCTTGTGTAAAGAGGGAGGTGAGTAATTTCAGTGCAAAATATCCCAGCAAAATAGGTTTTAAATTTGGAAATTTGCCTTTTCCGCCCACGTAAGAGCTTGCATACAGATAACTGCAGGGAAAAAGTGTAGAATAGCTACAAAAACCTGTAATGCGAAGCAGCCAAATAACTTCACTTGGCCATTGCAGTGACTTAATGGATAGGAAGGAACTGCAGATGCTGGTTTACACAGAAGATAGCCACAAAATGATGCAGTACCTCAACATCATCTCAGGCAGCATCTCTGGAGAGAAGGAATGGATGACATTTCGGGTCGAGACTCCATCTGAGGAATGGTCTCGATGCGAAATGTTACGCATGCCTTCTATCCAGAGATGCTGCCAGCCCCGCTGAGTTACTCCAGCATTTTGTGACTATCTACAGGGACTTAATGGATTCTTCTGATTGAGACTGGGCTTATTAACTGAGAAATAAACCACAACAATGTTTGTGTTGGCCTGAGGCAAGAGCCAGTGACGGAAAGTGCCCAGTCAGCAGAGGGAATCAGGATAAACACCAACCTGCCTCCCGTTTCCCAAAGCGCGCGGATAATATTTCAACCCAGTGCTTTTGATCATTAGCGATGAATTGGGTCCAGGAAGCAGCTCACATGATTTGGAATGAAGTAACTGCTAAGTGTGCAAACTCAGCAGCCAACTGCCCACACTGGTGAGCAACAGCATTTATGTTTTTGCTGACGCTGGATGAGGGCCAGTGTTGGTCAGGATCCTCTGAATCAGTGTTATGCTTCTTGGAGTTGGTGGACTGTGCAACTTACCCTTCTGCTGTTTCTGCCTGGGATTCTCCCTCAATCCAGACTTGTTATGCCAACACATGCCAGGAGTGGACAGGAGGATTCTTTGGTTGGAGTAGTTTGGTGTTTTTTAAATTATTTCATTGTTTGGCAGTAAGCAATGGTTGTGAGGGACATGGGTGAACCCCTTGTAGTGCACAAAACGGACAGAAAACGGACAGAAGTAGCTAAATCAGGCAAAAAGCAGAGGCAAAATATGCCAGACGCTCAAGTAGACTGTATGGTATTCATACGGTCATAAGGAATAGGAGTAGAATTAGGCCATTCAGCCCATCAAGTCTACTATGCCATTCAATCATGACTGATCTATCTCTCCCTCCTAACCCTATTCTCCTGCCTTCTCCCCATAACCTGACACCTGTACTAATCAAAAATCAAAATCTATCTCTGCCTTAAAAATATCCACCGTCTTGGCCTCCACAGCCTTCTGTGGCAAAGAATTCCACAGATTCACCACCCTCTGACTAAAGAAAGTTCTCCTTCCTAAAAGAACATCCCTTAATTCTGAGGTTACGACCTCTAGTCCTAGTCCTAGAAACATCCACTCTGCATCCACTCTATCCAAGCCTTTTACTATTCTGTACGTTTCAATGAGGTCCCCCCTCCTAAACTCCAGCAAATACAGGCCGTGCTGTCAAACGCTCATCATAGGTTAACCTACACATTCCTGGGATCATTCTTGTAAACCTCCTCTGGACCCTCTCCAGAGCCAGCACATCCCTCCTCAGGTGTATTGGTAGCAGGGAGGAAGAGCCAGCCATGAGGATCTGCCAAAGATGGCATCATGGGTGTTTGATCTAGCACTCAGTACATTCTTAGCATTCATTCGTGCCATTATCCTGAGCCCCAGTGTGAGCCAGAGGCCTTGTTCCTTCACATATCTCTCCAAGATGCCTCCTGACATTCACCACAAAAATCACAATGGAGCCTCAATCCCAATTAAGTGAAGGCTGCCACTGAACTAAAGCCTGGGAATTGGCCGTGGGGCGATTGGTGGATGAAAGTCCATCTTCCAGAATCTAAGATGGGTCTGCTTCACCAAGCTTCTAAGCAAGGTGGTTAGATGTTGACCAGTCTAACAAATCAGTGGGGGACTGCCAACAGCCAGACGTCTACCTGCTCATCCAAAATAAAGGTGAACAGCAACTGCTTGCTGGGAGCCATGTCAGATATCACACCCATTTCTGAGGTGCAGATCTTATAATGTAGTCAATTATAGAACGAGGTGTTGTCCCTCGAGCAATATTTAGACAATCTAACTCCAAAATCATTGAGCCAGCCGAGCACATCAATTTCCCATTACATCTACTAGCTGGTTTCAGACCTCCCTGAAACCCAACAGCCCTTAGAGACTGTCCTTAATCTATAATGGTGTTAGCATTCCGCTACCAAACTTTTTTTTTTAAAACTGTGGTGATAACTAAGAGATGCGCAAGAATAATGTAGCTTCAACGTATCACAGTCAGCTATGTTTACAGACGACAGTGGGTGGTACGTGTGGTTAAACCCGACTGCGACATTGTGAAATACTACTGGATAACTGCTGGCCACTCGAGTAGCCTCAAGCTTTTTGCAGCGGTTTCTCTGTCGACCACTGGGAGCAGCACGAGGGTCCGACAAGTGAAGGCCATGCTGGCAATTCCTTCACTGCAGCCGTAGGTCATTTGTAGCACTCCTAATCTACTTCAGACTTGCAGAGTTGAACTTACTTTTTAATCTGAAGATCAGTAATGGGACCTGGTGCTGGAATAAAATTCTCACAGGGCACATTATATCTGTCCCACCTGGTTATGTGAGTGTAAACACTGCACACCTTGTGGTATAAATTGAATACTTGAACATGACAGGGCAAAACCATTTCTGAGTGGATATGCCCAATGTACTGTACCTGTTATTTATTCCAGCTGTTGAAATGAACGGTTAAGGTTTTCTCACTTTAACGAAAGTTGTCTATAGTTTGAGAATTGTTGTATGTGTAAGAAGGTTATACTGGAATATTTCCCCACCCCTCCTCCATGACTGGTAGACAAAATAAAGTGATACCAAAACCATTCATGGGTGTTATTATCATCTGTAGCAGATTCTTGCATCTCAGTTCAAAATTCAGTCTGAGCTTTTACCAAGCAGTGCATCACATTCGCTGTAGCAGAATGTTAGTTCACATTATTGTTGCGCGTGGGTTCAACTGCTTAAGAGCATTAAGTATGTTTAGCCCTAGGTCCATCATAAACCACATGGACTGGACTATCTGCTGGAAAATTGATCATTATTGACCAATTTCACTTTTTTTAAGTGGTAGGATCCAAGATGACAATAATAATGCCACACCAACAATGATGAAACCCAATATCAAAATATCTAATATCAAGTCTGAAGAGTCTCGACCTGAAACGTCGCCTATTTCCTTCGCTCCACAGATGCTACCTCACCCGCTGATTTTCTCCAGCATTTTTGTCTATCTAAATCACCAAAGATTAGTCACTTCAAACAGTTGAAACCCACGTGTAATGGTGCCCCTGGCCAAGCACTTCTGAATGAGTGTTACGGACTTGTGTTGAACAGACGGCCTTGGATGTGTGGTTGCCAAAGATGTTCGGCACAGGCTATTGCAAGTAGTCAGCATCGTAGCATATAACCAGCAGTGTTGGAGAAGCCAGATTAGTTTAATTATGCAGTATTTACAGTCTTATTATAACCCGTTAGTTCTTTTTACAGTAAAGATAAATTAAGAGTACATTGGTTCAGTTCACACACCTGGCTAAAGTAGCCACTTCTGTTGCCCACTGAGCAAGGATATTTAGCACTTAAACCAAGTGAATGGCTGAGCTCCTTTTGCGACCAGCTTCTTGTCATCGATACACTGACACACACCTTCCTCCTCCAACTACCCCCCAGTTCAGAACTCGACCAGACACACTCAAAACTTTCTATTGGCTCCTGCTAGCCACTGCAGGAGCCTTGGCCATTCATGGTTCACGTTACAAATGCTGTCCCACGTATAACCACTTCCATGCGCATTTAGAGTTAAGGGCCTGTCCCACTTCCATGACCTAATAATAATAATAATATATTTTATTGTCATTGCACGTCAGTGCAACGAGATTTCACGACCTCTGCCGAGTTTGCCCTTGACTCATACTCGCAGCATGGTCGTCACGAGGTCGTAGGTGGTCGGGATGCTAGTTGTAGGTACTCGTGGCATCAAGTAGGTCAGGGCGCTTTTTCAACATGATGAAAAATGTCCACGAGTTAAAAAGGTCGTGACAGTGGGACTGACCCATTAGATTATAAAACTGTTTCATCAAAAAGCACCAGCACTTGTTTGATCTAACCTTCACTGATCTACACAGTCTGGGCGATTTACATAAGGCTGCTTGAGAGAGGCAGGTTCTCAGTTTCATATGTGAACTGCTATTTGGAAATTGTTGCATACATAGGCTTCAGAGAACTGGATCAGAATAAACAAATGCTTTGCTTTCTTGTTTAACACAGAATTATCCGGTCACCTCTAATATCGTCTCTCCAGGCCCAGTAGGGAAAGCCACTTGAGTGGGCACTACTTCGTCAATAGAAAGACTCCAGGTTTTTTGTTGTTGCTCTCAGTACAGATTGGCTGCTTTTCAATTTATTTAATCACAATATGCTCACTACTATCACACACAATTAGTCTTTAATCTTTCACTAGAGAGCCTAGTCAAGCTAGTACACCAACTTGTGCAGAATCAGCCTTAAAATTCATTTTCCATAATTCCTTATAGCAGGAAGATCATTCAGCCCATCACGTGTTGTCTCTTAGAGCAATCCTATTCCTCTTGTTCCCTGTAATCTATTCGCTACCTTCCACTCAATACTGATCTGCCTGCCACCTTCACTAGATAGAAATTTTCAGCGGTCAGTTAACCCACAACCCAGAGCAGTTTGTGCAATGCGAGGGAAAACTCGTGCAGCCTGCAGAGAATGTGTACACTGCACACAGACAACACCAGAGGTCAGTATGGAACCAGGGTTGCTGGAGATACAAGGCTGCAGCTCCACCTACTGCACCACTGTCGCCCATAACGCCGAGCCTCAAAATGAAGCTCCTGCATTGCCATACTAATAATCACAACAATAGTTTGATACAAACCAAAGTATTAGCCATCGTTAGATGGAGCATTAGACACAGGTCTCCATAAAGAAACCCTGATAGCAATTATTACCATCTTTTCCTCAGAGCGCATGAAATTAGCCGACTGCGTTACTATACTGAGGGAGTGCTACCTTTCGGACGAAACGATTAAGCCTTGATTATGCTCTCAGATTGGAGTCTCATTATTTCATTGGGGACTAGGAAAGCTTCTCTGGTGTTTGGTCAATGTTTAACTCTCACCCAACAGTACTAAGACATCGAACATTATCACACTGCAGCTTGTGACAGATTGGTGCACAAAATCAACTGCTCCGCTCTTATATTCAACAGTGGCTACATTCCAAAAGCACTTGCTTGGCAGCAATGTATTCTGGCACATCCTCGGATCACGAATACAAGTTTTTTTTTTCTCGCTGCCAAGTCAGCAACAACAACAAAAATAAATCCTTGGTCTCCCTCTCCAACTCTATTTCCAATGTTTTGCTGAATTCTCAAAATAAGTAACAAATTGTCCTTCAAGATGTAACCCAACAAAGAACACTCCAGTCAATAGCAATGCCAATGGATAGTAGTGTGGTGTTTTATATCTGGTGGGCCCATCTTCCTGATTATGCTGGCAAGTATTCAAAGCCGCCTTGATGGCAAGAGTCCATTGGTGCAAGTCTTTTAAACTGATTTTTTTTTAAATATTTCTTTTAGGTCGCTTTCTGAAAGGAAAAAAAAATCCACGTTATTCCCTTGCAGCGAAGTTTCTCATACACACAGTTACATTTATCCGTTCTCTCTATCACATTCTCTCCAGGCCTTTCAGTGGTCCTTTGGCTGGAAGAGATCACTGATTGTCAGCAGCCCTGAACTACTCCAAGGCCACCTACATATGCAAAACTATTCATAGGGTGGCCAACTATGGAGTTTGAAGGAATGTCAACGTTTTTAGGGATTGGTCTCTTGTCAACGTTTTTAGGGATTGGTCAAGCATGATGTTTTGCAGTTGTTGATGATGAGACTTTATTATCACATGTACTTGGTCCAGTAATTTTTTTTATTTAGCATACAATACACAAAGTATGCAAAGAGTCGCCACATATAAGACGCTGATAAAGTTACAAAATGTATTACATATGGTCCCGATGGACTCTCTTATTTCCCAGCAGCTCCCCCAGCTCCCCCACGCTGGGTCCCACTGTTCCCAGCAGCTCCCCCACGCTGGGTCCCACCGTTCCCAGCAGCTCCCCCACGCTGGGTCCCGATGCACTCCCCCACGCTGGGTCCCACCGTTCCCAGCAGCTCCCCCACGCTGGGTCCCACTGTTCCCAGCAGCTCCCCCACACTGGGTCCCACTGTTCCCAGCAGCTCCCCCACACTGGGTCCCACTGTTCCCAGCAGCTCCCCCACACTGGGTCCCACTGTTCCCAGCAGCTCCCCCACCCTGGGTCCCACTGTTCCCAGCAGCTCCCCCACCCTGGGTCCCACTGTTCCCAGCAGCTCCCCCACCCTGGGTCCCACTTTGTTCTCGGCGGTGCATCTCAACTGAGACTCACACAGACCCGTTCTCCAAACTGACCTCTAGGTTGGAGGCCATTATAACAAAGGGATTGTGTGAAGGATTAGGGTAAGCGTGGTGACAGCTGTCCTGACAGGGTGGTACTTGCAAGAATAAGGCTCAGTGGGCGAGTTGGCCAAGCAGAGGTTGCCTTTGTGCAAAATGCAATTTGTGAAATTTATTATCTCCTCCAACCTCCCCTTCTTCTTCAGCTCCACGCACCTCTAGTGAACTCAAACTGTGTTCCTTTATTTGCTCACGTACTCTTACTTCATACTAATCAGTGGTGGGTATTTGGTCAAGTCTGATTGAGGTACGCCTGTTATTTTACTTAATAGTTTCCGTACAGCCCTGCACCAAACACCAACTAGTACAATATAGGAAAGAACATTACCTGGAAACGTAAGGATCTTCCTTGACACCAACAATCTCACTGTTCAACCTGTGTCTGTTGTAAGATTTCCTGACAGCTTCTGTACACCTGGGACAGACAATCCAGACGTGGCTTCGCACTCTTGAAGGAAAGAGTTAAAGAAAATCATAACTTTTTTCATTGACCATTCAGTCCTTCATGCCATCTCCATCAAACAATATGATCATGGCCCATCTCAATATCATGTTCTTACATTCCCCAAATACCCCTTGATGCTTTCGGGTCTAGAAAGTGATCCCTTTCTTATACATATTCAACAGCTTTGCCTCTGTGGCAGAAAATTCCACAGATTATCATTAACTAGGGCACATAGACAAAATAATCCCACAAAAAGATGAGACTGAGAGTCCCAGAGGATTCCCAAGCAAGACAGAAATACATGGAGAAAGTTGAAAAACTGGAAAGTCAGACTATAGTGAGAGAGAGAATGTGCTTTGTTTTTTTCCTTTCGCACTTTAATAGCCTGCAGTGAACACAGCTACAACAGCAGCCACTGAGACACTTGTGATTTTAGTGTGCCAGGGCAAATGCTGAACAACTCATCAACTCAGAGTACTTAAGGAAGTAGCTCCAGAAATAGTGGATGCATTAGTAATAATCTTTCAAAACTCTTTAGGTTCTGGAGTAGTTCCAGAGGATTGGCGGGTAGCAAACGTAACCCCACTTTTTAAGAAGGGAGGGAGAGAGAAAACGGGAAATTACAGACCAGTTAGCCTAACATCGGTAGTGGGGAAACTGCTAGAGTCAGTTATTAAAGATGGGATAGCAGCACATTTGGAAAGTGGTGAAATCATTGGACAAAGTCAGCATGGATTTACGAAAGGTAAATCATGTCTGACGAATCTTATAGAATTTTTCGAGGATGTAACTAGTAGCGTGGATAGGGTAGAACCAGTGGATGTGGTGTACCTGGACTTCCAGAAGGCTTTCGACAAGGTCCCACATAAGAGATTAGTATACAAACTTAAAGCACATGGCATTGGGGGTTCTGTATTGATGTGGATAGAGAACTGGCTGGCAAACAGGAAGCAAAGAGTAGGAGTAAACGGGTCCTTTTCACAATGGCAGGCAGTGACTAGTGGGGTACCGCAAGGCTCAGTACTGGGACCCCAGCTATTTACAATATATATTAATGATCTGGATGAGGGAATTGAAGGCAATATCTCCAAGTTTGCGGATGACACTAAGCTGGGGGGCAGTGTTAGGTGTGAGGAGGATGCTCGGAGACTGCAAGGTGACTTGGATAGGCTGGGTGAGTGGGCAAATGTTTGGCAGATGCAGTTTAATGTGGATAAATGTGAGGTTATCCATTTTGGTGGCAAAAACGGGAAAGCAGATTATTATCTAAACGGTGGCCGATTGGGAAAGGGGGAGATGCAGCGAGACCTGGGTGTCATGGTACACCAGTCATTGAAGGTAGGCATGCAGGTGCAGCAGGCAGTAAAGAAAGCGAATGGCATGTTGGCTTTCATAGCAAGAGGATTTGAGTATAGGAGCAGGGAGGTTCTACTGCAGTTGTATAGGGTCTTGGTGAGACCACACCTGGAGTATTGCGTGCAGTTTTGGTCTCCAAATCTGAGGAAGGACATTATTGCCATAGAGGGAGTGCAGAGAAGGTTCACCAGACTGATTCCTGGGATGTCAGGAATGTCTTATGAAGAAAGACTGGATAGACTTGGTTTATACTCTCTAGAATTTAGGAGATTGAGAGGGGATCTTATAGAAACTTACAAAATTCTTAAGGGGTTGGACAGGCTAGATGCAGGAAGATTGTTCCCGATGTTGGGGAAGTCCAGGACAAGGGGTCACAGCTTAAGGATAAGGGGGGAAATCCTTTAAAACCGAGATGATGAGAACTTTTTTCACACAGAGAGTGGTGAATCTCTGGAACTCTCTGCCACAGAGGGTAGTTGAGGCCAGTTCATTGGCTATATTTAAGAGGGAGTTAGATGTGGCCCTTGTGGCCAAGGGGATCAGAGGGTATGGAGAGAAGGCAGGTACGGGATACTGAGTTGGATGATCAGCCATGATCATATTAAATGACGGTGCAGGCTCGAAGGGCCGAATGGCCTACTCCTGCACCTAATTTCTATGTCTATGTTTCTATCAAGGCAGAAGAGTTTGAAGAAGTTGTTCCAATGTCAATTCCTAGATGGTAGAGTGACACTACAAGTTATGGAGAATGGATGGCATGTGAACATCTTTCACAATCACACACACAACTATTTGAGTTCACTGTAATTCACCTGGAACACTGGCACCACCTCGGACACTCCTCTCGGGCTCTCTGTGTCAATCAGTAGTATACACAGGTAATAGATCACTTTCTGCTGCAAGTAAAAAGAAACAAATGATCTTATACAATAGCTTCCTCATTCATTTTCTCCGTGAGATACGGGCAACGTTGGAATGGCACTTGTTGCCAAGTTTCTCCGAGAAAGTGATAGCGAAACAGCTCAAACCTTGTCCCTCAAACCCTCCAGTGTTAATGTAACTGTGCCCAACCAGTCAAGTAGAGACTATTTTACTAGACTCTTTACTTGTGCGAGAGGTTCGGAAAGTTAGGAAATAAACCGCTCCCCACAGAATACTGAACCTCTCGTGCTCTAAAATCCAAGGTATTCAAGTGGCTGATCCAGTTGGGCTTCTGATTACTGCTGACCACAAGCCCCACCTCGCACTTCTCCATTGACCTATTTCTGACACGTTTACAGTTGGAGGTTCAGCGTTGGTATTGATAAGGGATGCTAAAACATGCATAAATTCATCATTTTTGTTGGAAATGGTTATTTGACAGATTGTAACTTGAACTCAACAAACATTTCATTGATGACTTTACAGTGGAGACATCACAGTGGTGAGGCACTGTGTGTCTGTATAGGACACTGTATATCTGTATAGGACTGTCTTAAGAAATGTCCTCAGTGGTCTCAGTTTGTTATGAATAGCCTCCAACAACCACAAGCATTTTCCTTTGACTTGAGGCAGGTAAAAAAATCACCACCGAAGAGTAATCTCCTGATTATCATTAACCTATTTCACTCGTACTCCTCATTAGATATTACTGATAACCCCAATGATATACCTGCATCTACACAATCAGTTTTTTTTTTGTCCCGATTCAAATTAACTTGCTTTTCTGAGATTCTTCAATGTTCTTGTTAACATATAGGTAGCTGATTATTACACATGGAGTTAGTTATTGTCCTTAGCATGTTGGTGTAATCAGTTTGGGCTTGGTTTTCTTGTTTGAACGCTTATCCTGGTGTTACAACACAGGTACTTTGTGGTTTTATTGTAATTTACAGCAATCACTGGATAATTGCCCTGATTCAAATTAACTTGCTTTTCTGAGATTCTTCAATGCTCCTCGTCTCTCCAAAGAGAGTCACTACCATGACGTGGAATTCCAACTTTTGTAACTGTGTGCAAGTTGGCATTATTTAATTGTGATCCCCAACTCCATATCTAATACTGGATGGAGGTTTGAAATGCCAATTCCAGGCTCAAAAAGCCAGCATTCCTCTTCCTTTCCATAGAACAGCACATTCAGGATTGTTATTCACCATCAGTTGTTGCAAAAGGTTATGAACCAAAACATCAACCAGGCTTATTTCCACAGATATGGCTACAAGATGCCAGCAGCTTGTTATTAATTCAGATATTTAGCAGCAATTTTTAGGAGTATTTTACAATGTACAAGTACAGTGTAATGTATTCAGTCTATTAGGTCTGTGCCAGCTCTTTAAGAGAGGTCTAATCAGTTCATCGCTTCTTGATATCCCTACAGGATGCTGCAAATTTTTTCAGAAATATGCAAAGCCTTTGGCTTCTCACACCCCGGAATAATCATCCATTTCCTCCCTGAAGTAACACTTTTGAATGAATCTATCGAGTTCTGGTTAGACCTGCAAAACCTTCTCTTTCTCATCTGTGGGTTTGTGAACAAAAACAAAATCTATATGTCACCTCCTACGCTCCATTCTGTTTCCTTTCTGATATGTTTAAAAACATCCTCCCTGCCTCCTCACCCCCCATCTGCCACCTTCTGCACTATGATTCCACATATCAACGTTCTTCCTTCAAGATTCAAGATTCAAGAAATTGATTGCCATGTCAACAAGTTGACAAGTTCCTTGAACTTACTGTGGAATTCTCTGCCTCAGAGGGGCAGATTGGGGATGATCAGCCATGATCACATTGAATGGCAGTGCTGGCTCGAAGGGCCGAATGGCCTACTCCTGCACCTATTGTCTATTGTCTATTACTACCATGGACTGGTTTTCTAATCGTCTATTTTTGCATGAAAGTCTTTTTTCTCCAGTATTTATTTTCACTGCCATGTATAAAATTATATAAAATTCATGTATGATTTATGTTTTTTATGTTTGTGTCCACGTGCCTGGGATACAGCGGCAAAATAAGATTTACATTGTGCCTCTACCTCTCCTTACTTGTCATTTATATATATATCACAAACAGTACAGGTCCCAGCACGCATCCTTGTGGAACTCCACTGGTCCTAGAGACAGAGAGTGATACAGTGTGGAAACAGGCCCTTTGGCCCAACCTTTCCACACCGGCCAACATGTCCCAGCTACACTAGAGGTCACAAACCTCTAGCCTGAATATTGTCCTTCCACCACAACACTGGCTTCTATCACTAAGCCAGTTCTGAATCCACACGACCAAGTCACTATTAATCCAATGCATCATAATCTTCTGAATCAGCCAACTATGGGGGATTTTAATAATTAGTAAAAAAACATGTAGACAACATCCACCACCTACCACCATCAATCACCTTTGTCACCAAGTCAAAAAACTCAATCAAGTTAGTAAGACCTGTCGTGTACAAAGCCATGTTGATTGTCCCTGATTAACCCATTCTCTTCAAATGGGAGTCAATTTTATCCCAAAGAAACCTCTCCAATAGCTTCCCTACCATTGCTGTAAGGCTCACTGGCCTATAATTCCCTGGATTCTCTTTACTTCCCTTCTAAAACAAAGGTGCAACATTAGCTACTCTCCGACATCCGGGACTTCACTTGTGGTTAGAAAAGATGCAATAATACTTGTCAAGGCTCCCGCAATCTCCCCTCTTGACTCTCTCAATAACCTGGGACAGATTCCTTTAGGCCCTGGGAATTTACACACCTAAATGATCTTCGAGTCCCAACACCTCCTTAATCTCATACTGCCCATGCATATTAGTATTGTCCAGATTGATATCACTGTTCCCCATGTCCTCCTAGGTGAAAACAGATGCAAAGTACTTGTTTAGTACTTTGCCCACAACCTCTGACTGCAAGCACAAATTCCCTCCTTTATCTTTGAACAATCCTACCTTCCCACGAGTTACCCTCTTGTTTTCAATGTATGCTTAAAGAGCATTGCGATTTTCTTTAATCCGATTCACCAAAGCCATTTTGTGGCCCCTTTTGACCCTTCTAATCGCCCACAAGTTCTGTCCTCCTTTAAGGCCCTGTCTGATTCCATTGTCTTAAACTTCAAGTTCGCCGACGACACCACTGTTGTGGGACAAATTACAGAAGGTGATGAGTCAGAGTATAGAAGTGAGATCGGCCGACTGACCAAATGGTGCCAGCACAATAACCTGGCTCTCAATATCAGTAAAACCAAAGAATTGATTGTGGACTTTGGAAGAGGAAGGATGAGGACGCACAATCCTGTTTACTCAACAAAGTCGTTGACTATACCTCTGTATTCAGCTTCCCTCCCCTCACTGATGCAGCCCACAACTTCTGCAGGTGGCAGGAGTCCGAGAAAGCATACTATCAAATCACATCACAGCTTGTTTTGGGAACAGTCCAAGTCTGCAAGAAATTACAGAGAAATGTGGATGTTGCCCAGTCCACCACACAGACTGTACTCCCCACCATTGACTCCATTTACACATCATGCTGCCTCAGGAAAGCAGCCAACGTCATCAAAGAATGGACTCGCCACTACCCCACTGTCGAATTGGGCTTTGTCTATGGAATCGATGCGCTACAAAGCTGATAACTATTTTCTGCACTCTTTATCTTTCCCTTCAATCTGGCTATTGTATTTGAATTTGGCTTGATTTTATTTATGCATAGCATTATCTGATTTGACAGCTTGAAAAACAAAGCTCTTCACTGTACCTCAGTACACGTGACAACGTGACACGCTCAACTTTTTATTTTGTATTTAATTAATTTTAAAAACTTAATTCAATCTGACCTCAGAACTTGATGGATTAATTTAAGAGTGGCACAAGAGAAATACTTTAAAGTAAGAAAGATAGTTGAGGAAAATAATAATTATTCTACGCTGTGAAAAGCCAAAAGATATTGTGTATGGCTGAAGAACACAGGACTTTGATGAGAATGGCACTAACTGGCTCTTTCAAGAAGTAAAATTTGAGACTCAGCAGGTTAGGCAGCATCTGTGGAGATCTGCACATCTATACATTTCAAGTAAAGGACCTGTCAATACAATTGATGTTACATAATTTTAAGCTTGCAACCTAACACAGTAAACTAACTGTGGCTGCGGAAGGAGAATGTCTGAAGAAAGGTTTTGACCTGAACATCACCTATTCCTTTTCTTCAGAGATGCTATCTGAACGACTGAGTTACTCTGGCTTTTTGTGTCCATCTTTGGTTTAAACCTTAATCTTAAGGGGTTGGACAGGCTAGATGCAGGAAGATTGTTCCCGATGTTGGGGAAGTCCAGAACAAGGGGTCATAGTTTAAGGATAAGGGGGAAATCTTTTAGGACCGAGATGAGGAAAACTTTTTTCACACAGAGAGTGGTGAATCTCTGGAATTCTCTGCCGCAGAAGGTAGTTGAGGCCAACTCATTGGCTATATTTAAGAGGGAGTTAGATGTGGCCCTTGTGGCTAAAGGGATCAGGGGGTATGGAGAGAAGGCAGGAACAGGATACCGAGTTGGATGATCAGCCATGATCATATTGAATGGCGGTGCAGGCTCGAAGGGCCGAATGGCCTACTCCTGCATCGATTTTCTATGTTTCTAAACCAGCATCTGCAGTTCCTACCTATACATGAGAATGTCTTTATTGCTTTCCTTGCCTGAAGACACTTGGGTAGTCAATGCAACACAAAATAAAGGACCTTAAAATTTGGTGTGGCACTTTACAGCACTGTCATTATTTATAAATTGTTAACTTTCTCCCCCAGTTTCTGTGTTTTAGTTGCCTAGCCTGCCAAGGTTTTACAGCATTTTCCACATCCACAAAATCATAACATTGCCACAAAATTATAAAAGAAATTTGACCCATTAAGTCCTTGAATATCAATTCAGTTAATTGCACTCTTCTGCTCGTTTTCCGTGTTCCTGATGTTTCTACTTTTAATCAAATTCCTAAAGAAACAATAGCCATACCCCTATCTTGAAAAGCATTCCAGTTCAATGTATAAAAATGTTTTTCATCAAGTTTTCTTTGGTCCTTTTGCCATTCACTTAAATCTGTGTCCGCTGCTTATTAATCCTTGAATTGGTTTATTATTTGAATTGTGTATTAAATGAGAATATTAGGTCAACTATATATCTCTGCAATTATAATAGTAAAACTTTTCTGTACCATGTCCCAAGCGTACAATGTGTGTGAGAGTGAGTGAGAGTGAGAGAGATGGAGGTGAAGAAAGGTGAACTAGGTTTCAGTTTGGTGTAATTCCTGCACTTTGTATGCTATTTAGTCCAGGATTTCATCTGTGTTACTGTTTTGTTATCCTTTTTATCACTTGCAGAAGTGTGCTCAAACAACCTCACCTTGAATTCTCCTTAAAGTTGCACCATTTAGCTGACATTATCCTTGCTCAAACTTCTCAACAAAATACATCACCCAAAGTTTGTTAAGTCTTCCAATGTTAAGAAGCTCTCTTGAACTACACTACTTTCTCCATTATTCACTACACTTCCAAGTTTCACGCGATTTATATTCAGACTGTGCTCTGAAATCTCATATTACTCATACTGAATGTCAGAGAACACAATGTACAGGTTCCTCTGGTCTGGAAAAACATCAACTCAATCACACCTCTCTCTTCCATAGTCAATTTCTAACAACAAAAAATCCCCTTGCACCAAATTTTGCTCAAAGGTTTAAAATTGTAGCTCACTTTAAGAGTCAGTGTACACAGTAAGCGCACTGTATTCTCTATTGTACTGTCAAAATATCGCACCCTCAACTACACCATGTGGTTTATCTATCCCTTACAAAACCAGACTATCTCTACTTGATCAATGCACACTTAACCCAGACGGCAGATGAAATTCAGTACAACAAAGTGCAGAGTCATGCATTTTGGTAATAAGAATAAAGGCGTGGATTATTTCCTAAATGGAGAATACAGAAATCGGAGGTGCAAAGGGACTTGGTACAGAACTCCCAAGTTGAATAAGGAAGAGAGCATTTATATCAAGAGGACTGGAATACAAACAGAGATGTAATGCTGCGGCTCTATAAGGCGTTGGTCAGGCCGCATTTGGAATACTGCGAGCAGATTTGGGCGCCATATGTGAGGAAGGATGTGCTGGCTGGAGAGGGTTCAGAGGAAGTTTACAAGAATGATTCCAGGAATGAGTGGGTTAACATATGATGTGCGTTTGACAACACTAGGCCTCTACTCACTGGAGTTTAGAAGGTTGAGGGGGGACCTCATTGAAATTTATAGAATTATGAAAGGCATAGATAGTGTGGATGTGGAAAGGATGTTTACACTGGTGGGAGAGTCTAGGACCAGTCATAGCCTCAAAATTAAAAGGCGCATTTTTAGAAAGGAGGTGAGGAAGAACTTCTTTCGCCAGAGGGTAAATAATCTGTGGAACTCATTGCCACAGAGGGCTGTGGAGGCCAAGTCAGTGGATATTTTTAAGGCAGAGATAGACAAATTCTTGATTAGAAAGGGTGTCAAGGGTTATGGGGGGTGGGAAGGCAGGAAAATGGGATTAGGAGGCAGAGATCAGCCATGATTGAATGGCGGAGTAGACTCGATGGGCCAAATTGCCTAATTCTACTCCTATAACTTATGAACATGTGAACCCAAGTTAAATTTTCCCAGAGTTAAAGGATTGAAATTAGGCCCAGAGATAATTTTGATTCTGACAAAGTTTTGTTATTCTCCTTATATTTGAATGTTTGCTATCTATACAGCTGGTTTGGGAAGGTGTTAAAGATTCAGTTAAAATTCCTAAAGAAGGTCAATTTTTTCCACAGAGCACCTCCACCATTTTGTTCTCGCAGTTAAAATCCTACATCTATACTAAGCTATCCCAATAACAAAAAATTACTAAAATATTCTAAAATGTGAATTTCAGCTGCTGTATTCATACTTCTTCTACAACTGAGAATTAAATGCTTATTAGTGTCTGCTTGACTTACCATATAAAAGCCTTCATTGATTACTATATCTTTCACTTTCTTCATCTCGATGAAGTTCACATGCTCCCGACCAGAGGCATACAGGGTGTTCATCTGGACTCCGATCGATCCAATGATCAGCATCGATTCCTGATCGACTTTACAGAAATGGAGGTGCAGGATCATCCCAAGGAGAGTGATGATAATGGTGGCGGAGAGCACTGAAGTGTTCTGCAAGATTCAATTCCCAATATCAAAAGTTGGTTCTGTTTCTAGAACCTACAGGTAGATCCAGTGTAAAACCCACTCCAATCTTCATTGTGTGCCCACATACTTGGGTCTGGTCAGACCTGTTTTCTACACCACCCATCTTAAGACAGGGCTTACTTTCATTTCAGAGCAAGAATTTTATGTATTTCCCTTATTGAATATTTAGGGCTATCTAAATATCCGTAGAGTCAAAAAATCAGGGACCAAACAAAACAAATCATGATTAGAACGGAAACAAAGAAACACTTTTTCTCACAGAGAGTTGTGAGTCTGTTGAATTCTCTGCCTCAGAGGGCGGTGGAGGCCGGTTCTCTGGAGGCTTTCAAGAGAGAACTAGATAGAGCTCTTAAAGATAGCGGAGTCAGGGGATATGGGGAGAAGGCACAAACGGGGTACTGATTGGGGATGATCAGCCATGATCACATTGAATGGCGGTGCTGGCTTGAAGGGCCGAATGGCCTACTCCTGCACCTATTGTCTATTGATTCTAAATTCTGTTGTAAAGTAAAAAGAGATTTGAGTCTGGAGCAGAGATGGTCTTCAAAGGTTCAAAGGTCACGTGTACTAATTAAGGTACAGTGATATTCGATTTACCATCCTACTGGGTGTTGAGGTATTGTGTGCAGGTTTGGTACACAATACCCAAGAATGAATATACTTGTTCATGTATTCCCTTATCTAATTGTACACTGTGAATGGCTCGATTGTAATCATGTATTGTCTTTCAGCTGGCTGGTTAGCATGCAACAATAGCTTTTCACTGTACGTCGGCACACGTAACAAAGAACTAAGCTGAAACTTGCAGTAGGGGGGAGTGCAGCATTGGTTCACCAGACTGATTCCTGGAATGGCAGGGCAGGTGTAAGAGGACAGGTCTGCGAATGTTGGACAAGTTGAGAGAGTTCAGAGTTTAGAAGGAGTCAAATAAGAGTAACAGCAAAAAACGCATCAACAAGGACAGAGGATTAATGGAGATTCAAGGAACTGCAGATGCAGGTTTACAGAAAAAAGTGACAGTGCTGGTGTAATTCAAGGGGTCAAACAACACTCAGGAGAACATGAATGGATGATGTCTTGGGTCAGGAACTTTCTTCAGAATGAAGAAGGGTCCAGACCCGAAACATCATCCCTGGCCAAGAGGTCACAATCTCACGTTTCTGGGCGAGATGTTTAGCTCTGAGATAAGACAAAATTTATTGGAAGGCAAAAAGAGACTGCAGGTGCTGGAATCTAGAATACAGAATTCTGGAATAACCAAGCATATCAAGCAGCATTTTGGTGAGGTGAGGTGTTAGCTGATGTTTCAGATTGAGACCCTGCATCAGGACTGAGAGCGAAAAGGAAGGACTGATCGTAAATAGCAGTATGTGGGGTGGTGGGAGAGAGGCTGGTAGGTGGAAGCAGATGAGAAGGGGCAGAGGAGATGTGCAGATGGACCAGATGCGGGGAGGGAACGGAAGGGATGAACAAAGAGACAAGAAGTCTACGCAGACAGTTGAGTGAGTGTGAGAGGGGAGCTCTGGGTGAGCGGGGAGCACTTGAGGTAGGCACAAAATGCTGGAGCAATGCAGTTCAATTCAGTTTAGTTTAGTGTCATGTGTACTGAGGTAGTGAGAAGCTTTTGTTGTGTGCTAACCAGTCAGCGGAAAAACAATACATGATTACAATTGTTTAAGAAAGAACTGCAGATGCTGGAAAAATCGAAGGTAGACAAAAATGCTGGAGAAACTCAGCGAGTGAGGCAGCATCTATGGAGCGAAGGAACAGGCGACGTTTCAGGTCGAGACCCTTCTTCCTTCGCTCCATAGTTGCTGCCTCACCCACTGAGATTCTCCAGGATTTTTGTCAACCTATGATCACAATGGAGTCATTTACAGTGTATAGATACACGATAAGGGAATGACATTTAGTGCAAGGTAAAGCCAGTAAAGTCTGATTAAAGATAGTCTGAGGGTCACCAATAAGGTAGATAGTAGTTCAGGACTACTCTCTAGTTGTGGTAGGATGGCTCAGTTGCCTGATAACAGCTGGGAAGAAACTGTCCCCGAATCTGGAGGCGTACACTTTTAACCAGGGTGCCATGCGTCCTTGATATGCTGCTGGCCTTGACGAGGAAGCGTGAGGTATAAATGAAGTCAATGGAAGGGAGAAAGACACAAAAAGCTGGACTCAGCGGGACAGACAGCATCTCTGGAGAAAAGGAATAGGTGACATTTCAGGTCGAGACCCTTCTTTAGTCGGAGAGTCAGGGGAAAGAGAAACGAGAGATATAGACAATGATGTAGAGAAATAGAACAAATGAATGAAAGATATCATCGATACTTTTTTGCATAAAGGAAGCAGGCCATTGGTAGCTGTAGTCTAGGTAAGAATGAGCACAATGAGACTCAACCAGACTACTTTGAAGCTGGTACGACCATGCCCGCGTTATGCGTACCGTGCGTCGTAATGAGCACCATGCGCGCGTCATGACGCGTAAATGATGTTGCGTAAATGATGTTGCGTAAATGATGCGCAAATGACGCCCAAGTGGGACAGGCCCTTAAGAGTCCACACCTTGAACAACGGATACAGTAGATGAGATTGTAGGAGGTGGTAGTGAACCTCTGCCTAACCCGAAAGGACTGTCGGGATCCCTGGACAGAGTTGAGGGAGGAGATATAGGGACAGGTGTTGCATCTCCTGCGGTTGCAGGGGGAAGTACCTGGGGTTTTGTGTGGGAAGGGATGAGGCAACCAGGGAGTTGCAGAGGGAATGATCTCTTTGGAAGGCGGAAAAAGGTGCAGATGGGAAGATGTGACCAGTGGTGGGATCCCGTTGGAGGTGGCAAAAATGTTGGAGGATTATGTGTTGTATGTGACGGCTGATGGGATAAAAGGCTGGGTGATTCTGTCCCTGTTGCAACTGAGGGGAGGGGAAGCAAAGCTGCAAGGTACCAAGGGGACATGAGTGAGGGCTTCATCTATGATGAAAGAGGCAAACCCCGTTCCCTAAAGAATGAAGACACCTCATCCTGGTATGGAAAACATCATCTTGGGCACAAATGCTGCATAGACAGAGGAATTGGAAGTAGGGGATAGAGTCTTTGCAGAAAGCAGTGTGGGAAAAGGTGCAATCTAGGTAGTTGTGGGAGTCAGTAGGTTTATATTAGACATCAGTCGATAGTCTGTGATGGAGACGGTGAGATCAAGAAAGGGAGGGAGGTGTCGGAGATGGTCCAAGTGATCCAACTGAGTGCAGAATGGAAACTGGTGAAATTAATAATAGAAGGGAGGGTGGTTTGTCTGATGGCCTGGGCTGCGTCCACAATTCGCTGAAATTTATTGTGGTTTTTGATGGAGCTGGGGTATGCGTACCGCTTCACTTCCTGAAGTCGGTCACATTGAAGTGCAGTCACTGTTATTATGTGGGAAGCAAAGCAGACTATGTATGCACAGCAAGGATCCCACATATAGCAAATGGCCTGAGACAATGTATCTGGTTCTAAACTCTCCAATTGGAGAAAAGAGACTTGGTGTCTGTTCTAATAAATCCTTCCAACACTTCCAAATTTACTGTGAAATGTTTGAGATACCCATGTCACCAGCACAAAACATTTTAATAAGCACAAATTTATAATCTCCTTTGTCTTGCTGACATTGAGAAAAAGGTTGTCGTCTTGACAATCTCCTTCCTGTACTCTTAGTTATTTGATAACTCAGCGGGACAGGCAGCATCTCTGAAGAGAAGGAATAGGTGACGTTTCGGGTCGAGACTCTTGTTCAGAATGAGAGTCAGGGGCGAGGGAGACTAGTTATAAGGAAGAGTAAGGTGTGAAAACGACAGAGCTAAGGGGCTGTTGATGAAGGATCATTGTTGGCTGAGGAGAAGGTGACAACCAGGCATATAATCAGTAATATGTAATCAGGAGGACAATGAAACTAGTCGGAGAATTATGAAGGGGGGGGGGGTGGAGAGACTTGAAGGTGGATAACTCAATATTCATACAGCTGGGGTGGGTGTAAGCTCTCACCTGCGTGGTGTAGAAGATGGAGTACGCCACCAGCCAGATGAAGGCGGTGTATCCGAGTACGGAGCGGAGAGACAGCTTCGGGGAGATGACGGTAAACTCGCGGCAGAGCGGCGAGTGATGCTGTTGCTCGAAGAAGATGTTGCGGCCATTGATGTCTCTGAAGTGCGCCGCCATCTTCCCCGACCCGAACCCGAACCCGAACCCGAACCCGAACCTCCCCGAACCCAGGCCGCCCCGCCCCGCCCCCCGACCCGAACCTCCCCGAACCCAGGCCGCCCCGCCCCCCGACCCGACCCGACCCGAACCCAGGCCGCCCCGCCCCCCGACCCGAACCCAGGCCGCCCCGCCCCCCGACCCGAACCCGAACCCAGGCCGCGCCCCCGCCCCGCCCCCGCCCCCCGACCCGAACCCAGGCCGCCCCACCCCGCCCCCCCCGCCCCGAACCCGAACCCGAACCCGAACCCAGGCCGCCCCGCCCCCCGCCCCGAACCCCCGCCCCCCGTCCCGAACCCGAACCTCCCCGAACCCAGGCCGCCCCGCCCCCCCGCCCCGAACCCAGGCCGCCCCCCGTCCCGAACCCGAACCTCCCCGAACCCAGGCCGCCCCGCCCCACCCCGCCCCCCGTCCCGAACCCGAACCTCCCCGAACCCTGCCGCCCCGCCCCACCCCGCCCCCCGTCCCGAACCCGAACCCAGGCTGAACGCGTGACGTGAGTGCCGTGCGGTGCGGAGGCGCCAGGGAGAGGAGGGTCTGGTCACGTGGGCACCGGCGGAGCGTGAACGTGATCCGTTTTGGTCACTTGGGTCACGTGGCGCTTTGATCGCTTGTGCTTTGGTCACGTGGTGGTTTGATCGCGTGGGTGCTGGTCGTGTGCGGTCGCCCGGCCTGGTCACGTGGTCGCGGGGCAGCTGTTAAAGGGACAGTCCACTGACCCAGTGACAACAGGAATGCAGTTAAGTTTGCACAACTGGAGCATAAACTCATGTCAATAATGTTGGCCACAAAGACAATCATGTGTGACGGTACACAAAAATGCTGGAGAAACTCAGCGGGTGTAGCAGCATCTATGGAGCGAAGGAAATAGGTAAACCATGTGTGACATCTGGTTCAAGGGTCAGGGGTTTGGGTGTTCAATGGGTTGCCAATTTCCACCTGCTTTTTGACTGAGATGAAGGCAAACCTCTTAAGAGTTGCACTCATCCAGGTAAATGAAGAGTTATCCATCACATTCCTGGAGATGGAGATGCTGCCTGTCCCGCTGAGTTACTCCAGCATTTTGTTGGTATCCAGCATCTGCAGTTCTTTCCTACACATTCCTGGGTTTTGACTTGCAATGGCTGAGGATGTCAGGAATTCAACTATCACCGGATATCCAGCCTCTGACCTGCTTTTGCAGCCACAATGTTCAGTCAATAAAGCATGGACACAGGTACCCATTTACCCATCCACGTAAATCCATACCCATTTACACAACTGCTATTTTGATCTCCCCCTACCCCCACTGCTCCCCTGATTCTACCACTGAATTGAGCTAATTAGAACATGGACATCTTGCGATGTGGGAGGAAACAAGAGGACCTGAGGGAAACCCGCATAGACATGGGAAATATGCAAACTCCACACAGTCAGCACTGGATGTCAAAAATAAAGCCAGATCATAAAGCCAGGCAGTGAGGCAGCGGACTACCTCATTGGTGACCCTTGGACTAACCGTGATCGGAATTTACTGGCTTTACCTTGCACTAAATGTTATTTCCTTATCATGTCTCTATACACTGTCAATGGCCCGATTGTAATCATGTATTGTATTTCCACTGACTGGTTAGCACGCATCAAGAGCTTTTCACTGTACCTCAGTACACGTGACAATGAACTAAACTAAACTACACCTAGCTGGTAGAGCTAAGTGTACTACCAGCTAGGAGCATGGTGTCGGAGCTATAGCTAGTATAGGAGCTATATCCTAGCGGCTGGTCTATAGTGACCTCAAAATGGTGTTGAAAGGGAACTTGGCAATGGCAGAAAAAAAGTAGAAACAGTCAGCACAAATGTGGATATAGAAAATGTTTCAGGTCTGGTACCTTTCATTACAGCTCATTCTTCTTGCATCCCAAAGACATATATAGTGAGGTTAACTTGTTTCTGTGATGTACGCCTTACGGCAGCACAGGAACCAGAGGGGAGTTGATGGGCATGTGACAGAGAATAAGGAAGAGGTAAATCATTGATAAGAATGTTCTGTGAGACTATGTGGACTAGATGAATAGCCTCCTGTCAGACACGCACCTACTTTTCCCTTCCACCTACATTCCCTTCCACCACCACCCTTCCCTTCCAGCTTCACAATTCACCATTCTTCAATCCTTTTGTCTTACAACTTCTGTCTTTACATCTCCGTCCAACTGTCTGCCTATCAAATAACCTTCCTCATTTGTGTCAGCCTATTACCTTTGTCTAACCCTTTCTTTCTTCCAGCTTTCCTCTCCCACCCCATCTCCCAACCAATCAATCTGAAGAAGGGTCCTGCACTGAAACTCACCTATCAATGTTCTCCTGAGATGCTGCCAGACCCGCAGAGATTCTCCAGCATTCTGTGCCTTCTTTCTGACTCCCCCTGTGTCACACTAGTACTTAAATAACATCCCCTGGGTGTTGGATCATACCCCACCCCACTCTCCCATTGGATTCTGTATCCATCTCATTTAACGGTTTCAAGAGTCAAGGGTGTTTTATTGTTTTTCTTACTTGCAGCAGCACAACAGAATATGTAAACATAGTACACATAGGATTCATGGCCAAGTTTGCCAAATCTACTTTGTAAAATCCACTTTTCTGGTGGAAATATTACCTACATTTCACCCCAAGCCATGCATCGACACAGTTGTTTTCTCCTACATCTTAAAGACGAGTAGGATGGTAGATGAATTAGCCAGCACATCGAGCAACTGGGAGCAAATTGCACTGGACAAGAGTCAAGAGTGTTTTATTGTCATTTGTCCCGGATGGAACAATGAAATCCTTACTTGCTGCTGCACAACAGAATATGTGAATATGTAAACATTGTACATAACGGGGGAAGAGAAAAAAAGTTCAATAAATAACAAATAGAGTGCAGTAATAATATAATCTTTTGCAGTTCAAAGCTCAGAGCTTATTTGTTGTTGTGTTTAATAGCCTGATGGCTGTAGGGAAGAAGCTGTTCCTGAACCTGGACGTTACAGTTTTCAGGCTCCTGTACCTTCTTCCTGATGGCAATGTTGAAATGAGTGTGTGGCCAGGATGGTGCTCCTGGAGGAAATCCGTGCAGGGAGGAGCTGCACGTCATGAAACAATTGCAAAGACAAAGCAACAGCACCGTAAGGAGAGAGAGAGAGAAGGGGGACCGACGACTACCACCCACCGCCAGTCTCCACTGCCCACGTTGCATCAAGGTGTGTGGATCGCGGATCAGCCTCTACAGACGCCGGCAGACCCACAAGTAGACGACCCTATGGAGAGGAGAGAACAGTTATACTTGTTTCGAGTGACCGCCGATGATGATGAATTAGCCACTGTAAATCACCCTAGTGTGTGCCTGACAGTAGAATCTGCGGGGAGTTGATGAGAATGTGGGGAGATTAAAAATGGAATTCGTTTCAATGGGTGGTTTAGTCGGCTGGGACTATTCCTTCATATTGTTGCACGCAATGCAGCAATGCTGATCTCATTAAATATCAAGGGCGGCACGGTGGCGCAGAGGGAGAGTTGCTGCCTTGCAGCGCTTACTGCCCTGGAAAAGCGGGTTCGATCCTGACGACGGGTGCTGTCCGTACGGAATTTGTACGTTCTTACCGTGAATGTGTGGGTTTTCTTCGAGACCTTCAGTTTCCTCCCACACTCCAAAGGCGTACAGGTTTGTAGGTTAATTGGCTTGGTGTAAATGTAAATTGTCCCTAGTGTGGGTAGGATAGTGTTAATGTGCGAGGATTGCTGGTCGGTGCGGACTCAGTGGGCCGAAGGGCCTGAAGAACTCCAAACTAAACTAAACTAAATCAAGGGTAGTCAATTTATGTGACATTACAAACAGCTCTTGGCTCTTTATTGCCACTCCTCTGCTTGATACCAGTCTTCCTTCCTCTTAATAAGGATGAAAGTAATTAGTCTCTTTGCATTTGTGGCATTCCTTCCCACAAACTGGGCATTCCACCTCTGGGAAGCATCCCAACCCAAAACATCACCAATCCACATTAACCAGTGACTCGCTGAGTTGCTCCAGCACGTTGTGTCTTTTTTTGTAAACCAGCATCTGCAGTTCCTTGAACCAGCATCTTACATTCCTCCTCTGTCTTTGCCACACTGTTGATTAACTTTTTTTTAATCTGTCACTCCTATTTGACTGCATGGACAGAAATGGGTTCAGCTCTTAAACACTAGTATAGAGTTTGGTAGGTCATGTTGCAGGTGTATAAGACATTGGTGAGGCTGCATTTGGAATCTGGTGTTCAGTTCTGGGCATCATGTTATAGGAAAGATGTCAAGCTGGAAAGGGTGAAGAGAGGATTTACGAGGATGTTGCCAGGAATTGAGGGCCGGAGCTGTAGGGAGAGGTGAGCAGGCTAGGACACTATTCCTCGGAGCGCAGGAGGATAAGGGGTTATCTTATAGAGGTGGACAAAATCATGAGGTGCAGAAGATCAGGAAGGCGCACAGAGTCTCGTGCCCAGAGTAGAGGAATCGACAAACAGAGATTTAAGGTGAGGGGGAAAAGATTTAATAGGAACCTTACTTGAGGGATAACTTTTTCACATAAAAATTGGTGGGTGTATGGAACGAGCCACCAGAGGTAGTTGAGGCAAGTGGTATTGCAACGTTCAAGAAACATTTAAACAGGTTCATGGATAGGGATTTGAGCCAAACGCATGCAGATGGGACTGGTGTAGATGGGGCATGTTGGTCAGTGTGGGCAAGTTGGGCTGAAGGGCCTGTTTCTACGCTATATTATTATGACCAGCTGGACAGTTCTGAAGACCTACAAGGTCTACACACCTCCTTTTGTGATCCAAATGTGTTTCTCTCATAGATGTTCCCACAAATCTCAAATTCGACAACAATCTGAAGTTACAATTTGCAGCCAGCCATTTCAGTTCAAATTTTGTGGAACAAAACCTAACCCTCCCTCTGTAACAATGCTTGTAGAGTTGCAGTAATTCTAAAATGCTTTGAGAGCGTCTACCAAGCATCAGTAGCCTAATTGTAGACACAAAATGCTGGAGAAACTCAGCGGGTGAGGCAGCATTTATGGAGAGAAGGAATGGGTGATGTTTCGGGTCGAGACCCTTCTTCAAGCAAACAGTGGCCTGATTGCTTTGTAGTGCATTCTATCTGGATGAACAATCCGCTACAGTGCATTTCTGTTTCCGTTGAGTCAACTCGATAGAGAGAAAAGTCCTCCTTTCCACTAATTTGGAAAGTTGCTTCCTGCAGCTCTTTCTGCTTCATCCTCGAACATGCAGGTCAATGGTTTTGTGGCATTTACAGTCATTCAGCTGAATCATTACTATCTGATCTCTCAGTGGTGTTATTTCTGTGCATTGTCCAGTCAAACAGATTAACGCTCTGATCTAGTAAATGAAATCAAACTGGTTCAAATCTTGCCATGCATTTGTATTCTTCCACGGCAAGCATCGCATTTCTTTCATTGACAACCGACCAGGTTCTAACCAAAACCACATTTTTAATATAGTTTAGAGATTCAGCAAGGAAGCAGGCCCTTCGGCCCACCGAGTCCACGTCATCGATCTATGATATCCCACTTTCTCATCCGCACCCTACACTAGGGGCAATTTACAGGAGTCAATTAACTTACAACCACACCTGAGCGATATGAGCGGAAACTGAAACACCTGGAAGAAACCCAAGTGGTCAAAGGAAGAATGTGCAAACTCCACAAAGACAGCACCCAAGGTCAGGATCAAACCCAGGTCTATGGCGCTATGAGGCAGCAGCTCAACCTCTTATCAATATAATATTTGTAAGCTTCGCTCAGATACCATATTTTGTTATGAAGTACGCAGTAACTGTTATGTTTTAAATTAAGTACTTCTTATTTCATTGGCAAATCAAATTATATGCTTTTTTCTAAGTTACTCATTTCTACGACATCACCCATGTTAACATTACCAGTTGAGCTGCAAATCCTTACGATAGTTGTATTACTTTGAGATAGCACCATATCTCTGCAGAAAGGGAGGCACCTAAAGTAGATGGTGAGCTCCACCTTATCAATGACTGCAAGGAACATCGGAAACTGAGAAAGAATGGTTCGTTTGCCGTTACGGATGACATTATTTGTGATTTATTAAGTCTCTGTGGTTAGTGGTTAGAAGAATTTAAACAAAATATTGTGGGAAGCAAGCAGTTTTGTAAGGAAACAACACTTTGGAGAAAGCAAAGTGATCAAGAAAGCTATATAGCTGCTCTCACAAACTCTTGCTCCACTAATGAGGCAGAGCAGCGCAGTGGTGTAACTGGTCGAGCTGCTGACTCACAGCGCCAGTTCGATCCTGACCTCGGGTGCTGTCTGTGTGCAGTTGTCACATTCTCAATAGACAATAGGTGCAGGAGTAGGCCATTCGGCCCTTCGAGTCAGCACTGCCATTCAATGTGAACATGGCTGATCATCCCCAATCAGTACCCTGCCCCTGCCTTCTCCCCATATCCCCTGATTGCTATTTTAAGAGCTCTATCTGGCTCTCTCTTGAACGTATCCAGAGAACTTCCTCCACCGCCCTCTGAGGCTGAGAATTCCGGAGACTCACCACTCTCTGTGAGAAAAAGTGTTTCCTCGTCTCCGTTCTAATCTCCCTGTCTCCCTCGTCTCCAGTCTCCCCGTGACTGCATGGATTTCTGCCATTTGCTCCTGTTTCCTCCCACATTCCAAAGACGTGCTTTTTTAGTCAGTGTGGCCGCTGTAAGTTGCCCCAAACGCGTGTGTGAATGGATGAGAAAGTAGGATATGTAGAATTAGTGAATGGGAGATCCACACTATCTCTAAAACTAAAAAAACAAAATGAAAGCTACTATCAATGAAGTACAGGTACCTCTGAAATATGATCACTGTTTTATTATTGCATTAACAGCTACAGTATTTATTGTGGAAGCTGTGCATATGTGTCACAGTATGTGCACGTGAGTGTATGAACAATTTTTATTTTTCTCACTTTTTCCTGTTATTTTATTGTTTTTTATCTTGCACATTTGAGCACCGCTCAGGCAGTGCATCTGAATTTTGTTGTATGCACCACTACAATGACAATAAAGCAAAGTATTAAGTATTAAGATATGTGAAATATGAAACTAATTATTGTAGAATTGTAAAACTAATTCTAATGGAAAACCACATCAATTAAGGTCCACTCACTCTGGTAATATGTATAAAAATAGTCGTTATTAAAATCTGACAATGTGCACTTTAACCACGTGATTTTTTTCTATTACAAATCTCAAATTGTGGAGTACAGAGGCAAATATACAAATGACGGGTCTTTGTCCCAAACATTATGGAGGGCACTGTATAAGGATAAGTTGGACATACTTTGATTATTTTCTCTGGAACATCAGAGGTCTAGAGGAGTCTTGATAGAAGTATATAAAATTACGACAGGCAGAGATAGGGTAGTGAGTCAGAACCCTTTCCCAGGATGGAGATGTCAAAGATTACAGGGAATAGCTTTAAATTGAGAGGGGCAAAGGTTAAAGGAGAAAGGCAGGGCAAGTTATTTTACATATAGATCAGTGGATGCCCGGAATGCACTGCCATGGGTGGTGGTGGAAGCAGATACGATAATGGCATTCAAGAAGCTTTTAGATAGGCACATGGATATGCAGGGAATGGAGGGATATGGATCACGACAGGCAAAGGATATTTGTTTAATATGACATTGTGTTCGGCGCCAGATATTGTGCTTGCAATGAACAGTGCGGGCCAAAAGGTTTGTTCCTCCTGCTGTACTCAATATTCTCTGTTGTAGACAGCGAAGAGAAGCAGATTATGTATTTACTGGGAAGCAAAACAGGCATGTCATCATTGCAAAAAATTGTCCAAGGCTGCCTCTATGCTGTGACACATACACACCTAAAACTTCTTGGCAGTGAATCTTCTTGATAATTCTCTAGAGAGTGACTGCTGGCTTATTTTTCTCTCCTTCCTATTACAGAAACGCTGAGTTCAAGAGTGGCAGCCTAATTATTCCCTTGTCTGAGATTAGTTATCTCAGCAGAGACTGAAACAAGAAACCTCCTATTTTAATGGTTTATTTCTACATCAGATGTGGTTGCCAATTCAATGGTGATTTATTTGGCCTTAGGGAGAGTCATTATAATCATAATCATACTTTATGAGCCAAGTATGTTTTGCAACATACGAGGAATTTGTTTTGCCATACCAATAAAAAGCAACAAGATACGCAAAATACATTTCAACATGAACATCCACCATAGTGATTCCTCCACATTCCTCACTGATGGGAGGCGAAAAAAAAAGTTAAATCTGAACCCTTCTTTGTTCTCCAGAAGTCGGGGGCCTCGAGCCTTCTGTTGACTGGACGATCTTGGCTCCCGTAGCCAGCGGTCGTGCCCCCCGCGTCGGATCGGTCAAGCTCCCGCATTGGGGGTATCTCTTCTCCCCACGCCGGGCGATCGGACCCCGGATCGGGGCTGGTCAAACCTCTTGCAACTTTGGAGCTTCTCGACCTCAGTCTCTACCCGAGACTGCGAGCTCCTCGATGTTGGAATCCGCAGGCCGTGCGGTTGGAGCGTCGATCCCAGGTAAGTCCACTGCCCCATGGTGGGGTTCAAAGTCAGTCTTGAGCAGGGCGCCAGCTCCATGATGTTAGGCCGCAGAGTGACCGGAGATACGATCCGGAAAACAATCGTATCTCCGGCAAGGTAAGAGATACTGCTATTGGTGTGGCAATTCCAAAGGAAAATATTTCTACTAAATAGAGCAATGAAAAAGCAACACCCATTTTATTCTGGTTAACTTAGATAATTATATTTTACTGATATGAACTTCCCTGCATTATGTCCACTGCTTCAGGGCAAAACAAATGATTAAACTAGAGAGCGCGTTGGAATGATTCATAAGGACTGGAAGGCTTGAGTTACGAGGCTGGGACAGTTTTCCCTGAAGCCAAGAAGGCTGAGGGGTGATCTTAGATGATCATTAAATCATGAGGAGCATGGATAGGCAGCACAGTCACAGTTTTTTCCCCAGAGTAGGGGAGTCTAAAAGTAGAGAGTATAGGTTTAAGATGAGAGAGGAAGCAAATCCTGCCATCCCCACTGGCGTGTTTGTGACCCCAGATACACGCATGTGATTGTGGTGTGTACTACCTCCACAATTCAAGTTTGGAATTGCCCGTTACTTCGAATCCGATGAAACTTTTAAATGGTGGATCTTTTAAAGTCCTGTGAGTCCTTGGGTTTACAAGTTCACAAGTTAATGGGGGGGTAGAAGTAGACTCGCCATTCTGCTCATCTCCATCTAATCCCATTTTCCTGCCACTCCCCATTCTTGAACCTGTTTATGGCTGATCTCTGGCCCCTGGCAATGAGTTCCCATTTACCCTCCTGTTCCTCTCTCACCCCGTTCTAAAAAGCCCTTGAATTCTGACCCGTTCTAATCAAGATCATTTGTCTATCGATTTTGCCTTTGGAGGGGGCGGGTTTAAAAATTTTTACCACTGACTTGGCCTCAGCCTAGGCCCTCTGTGGCAATGAGTTCCAAAGGTATTATTAGTTTTATTAAACTACCTACTGACTAAAGAAGTTTCCTCCTCAGCCTCCGTTCTAAATTAAAGCATATAGCACCCTTGAATTCTGAGGCTATGAGTGCACTTGAGGGCCAGAAACACAATCCTAAACCAGGGTCACTCAGCTTGACTTCAGTTTAGCAATTTAAATTGTCACGTGTACCGAGGTACAGTAAAAAAGTTATATTTTTGTTGCTTTGGACACTTAGGCTATTTAAAAACCAGTCATGAGCGTTTGATTATCCAAGATCAAAGATAATTGAAATCAATGATGAAAAATCTAAAACCATTCACTTTTGTAATTGAGAAAAGAGCGGTCAAATGAGTGGTAATGCAGACTTGATTTTTAAATCTCAAAATTTTGTAACTGTAGATGCACCAGAAACACATCCTGCACTTCTGTGACTTCAGTTTAGTTTATTGGTCACACTGAGGTACAGTGAAAAGAGTCGCCATGATGGGTTGGGCGCCATTTTGATCCATCTCTACTGGCACACAAAGAGTCGCCTGGGTTGGGCGCCATTTTGAATCTCTACTTTATTTCCCTCTCCTTTATTTTTGTTTTCTTTTGGCAATAGAGGGCTTGCAATATAAACTCAATGAATCGTGAACACACCATCCGATCAACCTCTCTGCTGAGAAGCCTACCTTTCCGGTCAACTCTCCAACTAGATCTTGGGATAAAGGACAGGTGATTTGAGAGTGATCCCAGATTAGGCCGGAGGCTCACTTTCACAAGTGGTGCCAGGTTATTCCTTAACTCTATTTCTCATATTTATGATCGTGGAAATTCATCCCATTGATTCTAAACTGGTTCTCAAAATAGTCCCATCAACTGTACATATTTCCATTTAACTTTCTCTCATATTCTCATCAACTACCACCAAATTTCATCACTCACCTACACACTTGAGGCAATTTATAGAGGTTAGATAGAGCTCTAGGGGCTAGTGAAATCAAGGGATATGGGGAGAAGGCAGACACGGGTTATTGATTGGGGACAATCAGCCATGATCACAATGATTGGCAGTGCTGGCTCGAAGGGCCGAATGGCCTCCTCCTGCACCTATTTTCTATGTTTCTAACCTATACACCTTTGGGAGTTAGGAGGAAACTGGAGGACCCAGAGGAAACTCATGTGGTCACAGGGAGAACACACAAACTCCATATGGACAGTACCCAAGGTCAGGATCGAATCCAGGTTGCTGGAGCTGCTTTGCCTGCACGTTTGCTTAAATCCCCTCTAAACCTTTTAAATGAAGCACTGAATGACCTTTGATAACCAAAGACTTGGGCAATATTGTAACAGGCAGATAGATGAATGAGGTCACGGTGGTCATGACCTCAGTTGAGGTCTCACCCAGAGAGTTGTGATCCACTCTCACCCAGAGGGTTGTGAATCTGTGGAATTCTCTGCCACAGAAGGCAGTGGAGGCCAATTCACTGAATGTATTCAAGAGAGAGTTAGATATTGCTCTTGGGGCTAACAGAATCAAGGGATATTGGGAGAAAGCAGGAACAGGGTACTGATTTTGGATGATCAGCCATTATCATATTGAATGGCGGTGCTGGCTCAAAGGGCCATATGGCTTACTCCTGCATCTGTTTTCTATGTTTCTATGATGGCAGAATAGGTTAAATATGTTCTTGATCCTCTGTACCTGAAAATGGAGACTGAACCAGATGCATGAAAAGTGAATAACCCATCATGCCGGAGGCTCACAATCTCCAGCACCATGGGGAAAGCTCACCACTCACATGAGAAAAATACGGGATAATGCGCATGAGAAGCGCCTCGTGCAAAATTGCAGAGGTTTCACGCAATTCCTGAGATCTGTAGCGCAAGATGGATGTATTTAAAGTCCAAATCACTGATACATGCAGTAATTCCTCACTTGATAAAAGTGATGTATCCCTGGAAAATGTTGCATTAAGCAGAATTTTATAAAGCAAAAGGTCTGGGTGAAACGCATTCTGAGTATTTTGCGACTCTTTTTATATGTATAGGGTGATTTCACGAAAGGTCACTGGAGCGTAGATCCGCACCCACGTGACCGAAAATCTGAAGTGGAATACATGCTATACATCCGGTACATGTTAGTGAATGGGAAAACACGCACTTTCACACCCGTTAAAAACATCGAAAACGGCCAGTTTTTGAGCTGCAATTTACTGTGCCAGTCAGGGTGACCGTGAGGCACAGCTACCTAAATTTACAGTCCAAAAAAAAGATAGAAACTAAGGTAAATTCAAGAGGGAGCTGAAGGTGCAAATCCAGCGGAAATGACCAGCGGACATTTGCCGTGGAGATTTAAAGATCCAAAATATCGTGAATTATCGCGTTTGCTCGCTGCATTTCATCAAAAGTAAGTAATTATTGACTTTTTTATCTTTATTCATTTGTTATATGAAAAGTTTTAAAATTCTGGAACGAAATATTTGAAATCTTTACAAAATTATTTAAAACAAAACTTCTACCCAGAGTAGAATGGATCATTTTTGGAATATCGGAAGGTAACCCTGAATTAAATATGTTTCAAAAGAACTTACTTAATTATGGGCTAATAATCGGAAAAAAACTTATACTTAAATTTTGGAAAAATGCTCCAATACCAACAACAAAAATGTGGATTTCAAACATGTTCGAAACATTACACTTGGAAGAGATGAGACTCCTCCTAGCAGGTAAAGCAGATCACTTCCAAAAGACGTGGTCTGCATTTATGGAACTATTACAAGCTAAGGTGCAATAATAAGTTAAAATATAAAGGCTACCAGGACCGGGTAATGGGGGGTATAAAATACATTTTTAATAAAAACATGGTTGGTATATCCTTTTTTGCGGAGTTTTGTGTTACAATAGAGCGACTGATTTTCCTTTTTTCTTTTTTTTACCTTTCTTTCTAGGATCTTAATTATTTTCTTTGCTTCCTTCTCTAATTCCTTCCCTAAGGGGTTCTTTTCTCCCAACACTTTCCTGCACCTTCACGATTCTTGCTTACTTTTCTTACTTCTTTTATTTCTTTCTCTTTTAAAGCTCAAAAAATGAAGTGGTACAACATAATGTAATAAGATATATGCGATGTATTAATGTGATTTACTGTACTGCTAATAAAAATAAAATTAAAAAAAAAAAAAGAAAAGTTTTAAAAGTGAAAAATCCCTCAGTAAAATTGCAAAATCGCCCATGGTTCTCAGGTGGGTTTTAACATACAAAATGAAAACGCTTCTGAAGCTACATTTACCATTTAAATAATCGTAAACTATCAATGTGTTTAGAAATAAATTCACATCTACGCTCCAGTGACCTTTCGTGAAATCACCCTATAAAGAACACGCAAATTGCCTGTTATTTTTCCAACTTAACAAACTTCAAAATGACAATATTGATTGTAAGTAGACAAAAATGCTGGAGAAACTCAGCGGGTGAGGCAGCATCTATGGAGAGAAGGAATAGACGACGTTTCAGGTCGAGACCCTTCATTGATTTATTGATTGTATTTTATTGATTTATTGTAATTTATTGATTGTAAAGTGCTTTGGGATGTCCCAGTTCTGTGGAATCTTGTAGCTATGCCTCAATTTAGGAAAGGGATGAATTATTGGGAAAATATTTCATGAAGTGAAAATTCATGAATCAGAAGGCTGGTTGTAACATGTCATGGGTATTTTGGTACATCGTGTTCCTATGAGTAGGTGTGGCATTCTGTTCATTGCAGCCGTGGACTGATTCCTACCCTGAAATCCACATGCTTCAGTGGCATTAAATCAAACATTCAGAATTTGAAGAATATCTTCACCTTTACAACTGTTGCCCTTCAGTTACCCCATCGAGTCAATTTATAAATGACCTGCCACCTTACCTTGGTTGCCCCCAGCTTTTCTCCACTCATTAATTCTAACAGTGAGCTCACATTGACCACCTCTTCAAGATGTGTTTCCTGCAAACAACGTTGGCAGTGCAAGATTTTGGAATAGTTGCTTATATTTTCTTTAAACTTCTAGAGTTAACAAGAAGTTAAGTTATTTAACAGGCTGTCAGCTGGTAATTGGAACCGTACCCTGGAGAGAGCTGGGAGCATTGGAATTCAGGTGACAATGATTGTGAGCTACGTGGTGTGATTTGCAGTGGAAGGTAGTGGCAGCACTTTTATTTATAATATGTGAAGATGTGAGTATTTTGTAATAGGAGCAAGAGTGTGGCAGCTGATGCATAGAGCTGCTGGCTGTGTTTTTTATTGTCTACCAGCTGAGGTAACAATGGTTGATCATTCGCAACATGCAGCTTGAGTTAGAAATCTCTAGGTTTATACTGACTCCAAGGATCAACGGATCAAGGATAGTTCATAAGTGAAAAGAGCAGAATCAGGCCATTCGGCCCAGCAAATCTACTCCGCCATTCAACCATGGTTGATCTAACTCTCTCTCCTAACCCTTTCTCCTGCCTTCTCCCCATAGCCCCTGACACCCGTACTAATCAAGAACTTATCCATCTTTGCCTTAAAAATATCCATTGACATGGCCTCAGCCTTCTGTGGCAATTAATTCCACAGATTCACCACCCTCTGACTAAAGAAATTCCTCCTCATCTCCTTCCTAAAGGACCGCCCTTTAATTCTGAGGCTATGACCTCTGGTTCTAGACTCTCCCACTTGTGGAAACATCCTTTCCACATCCACTCTACCCAAGCCTTTCACTATTTGGTACATTTCAATGAGGTCCCCCCTCATCCATAAAGACATGCATGGCTGGTGATTCATCCCCCTACAATCGTGGGGGAGAAGGCGGAATGGCAGGAGGACTACCGATGTGTTTTCTGGGTGACAGTCGGACTTAATTGCATTTGAAAGAGAATGGGCGGATTGAGGGTCAGCCAGTACGCCGTTGTGCAGGGCAAGTCATGTGTTGCAAACTTGATGGAGAATTTGAAAAGATGACGAAGGTGATCGATGAGGGTGCAGCAGTGGATGCTGTCTTCATGTACTGTAGTATGACATTTGATCTCATGGTAGGCTGAACCAGGGATTATGATGCATGGGACCCACAGTGACCTGATAGTTTGGATTCAGAACTGGCTTACCCAGACCCAGTGGTGGTCCCGGTGCATTGCAGAGGGGATAGATTCATGGAGACCTGAGTGGCAGAGTTTTTACACAGAGGGTAGTGGGAACGTGCAACAAATTGCGAGCCGACATAGTAGAGATAGGTACAATTGCAACGTTTAAAAGACATTTGGACCAGTACAGTACTTAGGAAAGACTTTGAGAGCTGGGCAAGGTAGGTAACTTGGTCAGCCTGGACAAGTGGGCCGAAGGTCTGTTTCCAAGTAGTATATGACATCCAATTCCCAATGATATGAAGAACTTGTTTGCATGTTAGTATTACTCAAACACAAACTGCTCTTATCCTTCTTGGTGCTGGGGGTCCATGGTTTGGATAGAGAGTTCAAAGCGAATCTGGTTACATTCTATAATTCCTCAATGTACCTACAGCCTGCATTGACGGCTTCTACTTAGCTGGACTTTTTCCACCATGGTTTCAGTTGCAAGGGTTAAGATAATATTGCTGAACAAAGCTGTGATATTGGTATCCTTTTCATTAGAATCTCAGTCGAGGTAACGGATAGATTTTGTGATTTTCTGCTCCATTACCACCGGCTGGAAGGGTGTTAATGAATTAAGTGCTGTACTTAAAGGGAGTGTAACTGTCTTTCCATCGAGTCGTTCACATTAATCATCTTGATTAACGCAGCAGGATTAACATAAGCAAAGTGCGCAAGGGAGAGTAATAATGCGGTGATGTCAGCTGCCGTTCTGTGGATAGCTCTCTTCAGAACGAGGGTCTTTGGTTTCAAGGCAAAGGAGTTACAGTGCACAATCTAGGCCGATGCGCAGGGACTGCTGCAGTGCTGAAAATGCTGCCTTCTGGATGAATAATTACACTGACCCCATTTACACTGTTAGCTGGATGTAAACATTCTGTAATACCAGAGCTTAGTAACATTTCCCTCTCCCCTGACTCTCAGCCTGAAGAAGGGCCTCGACCCAAAACGTCGCCTATTCCTTTTCTCTCCAGAGATGCTGCCTGACCCGCTGAGTTCCTTCAGCTTTATGTGTCTATCTTAGTAGCATAGTGTCAAGACAACAATCTCTCCCTGAATATCAATATAATGAAAGAGTTGGGATTCGACTTCAGGAAGTGGGGCAAAAAGCACACCTCAGTCAATATCAATGACGCTGAACTACTCCAGATGTAAACACGACCCAACAATTTGACCTGGTCCGACCACATTGACACCACGTCCACAAAAACATAAACATGCCTCATAAATGAACTACAGAAAGCATCCTATCTGGATGGATAAAAACACACTAAAGTGTTGGAGTAACTCAGCGGGTCAGGCAGCATCCGTGGAGAATATGGATAGGTGTCATTTCGGGTTGAAACCCTTTCTATTGTCTGGATGCATTGCAGCGTAGCTTGGCAACTGCTCTGCACAAGACCATAGGAAAGTGCAAAGAGTTGTGGACACAGCCTAGGCCATCACGCAACCCCCCCCCCCCCCCCCCCCCACCATTAACCCTCATTAAATCCATTAATACCTCACGTTGCCTCAGGAAATACAGCTGACATAATCGAGGACCACTCACACCATTCTCCCTACTCCCCTCCCCTGGGCAGAAGACACAAAAGCTTGAAGGCACATACCACCAGATTCAGGAGCAGTTTCTTCCCACTGTTCTCAGATGACGAATGGACCTTTCATAAGCCAAGGATGAATTCCTGATCTTCCAATCTACCTTGCAGCCTTTGCACTTTTTTAATTTGCATTTTCTTTGCAGTTGCAACACTATATTCTGCATTCTGCTTATTTTATCTTTGGCACTACCTGAGGTACTCACGTATAGTATGATTTGCATGAATAGTAAAATAAATATTTTCCACTGTCTTGCAAAACCACAGTAATAAGCCAATACCAATATTTGACCAAGGGAGTTCATATCGCTGTAAATCTTGTAACAACACAAGTTGGGCCGAAGGGCCTGTTTCCACACTGTATCACTATGATTCTATGACTCAGGTATTATTTTATATTTGTGCAAATTCACTGTGTGTAGATTGGCTACGATCTTCTCGACACTGCAAGAATGAGCACACCTCAAATTATTTAATTGGTCCTGATGCATTTTATGACACTTGGTCGAAAAATCGCAAACAAAATGATTTCTTCCTTAGCATTAAAACCAACCGATTTCAAGTGGTGTTGTGACCAATACACATGTGTAGGAATGTGCGCCAGTCGGAAGTGGGGTCTCGACCCGAAGCGTCACCCATTGCTCCAGATGCTGCCTGTCCCACTGAGTTACTCCAGCATTTTGTGTCTATCCCTTCCCCTCTGCTCTCCTTCCTTCCCATCAGCTGACAAACTCCTCAGCCAGTTCAAACCTCCACTGATCCAGCATCCGTAGAATATTGTTGTTGCCAGAAGAGTCGCTTGCATTACTGGCTGTTACTCCATTGTCAGCCAAACGCTATTTTATTTCAAAGGACACAAAGTGCTGGAGAACATGGGTAGGTGATGTTTCAGTTGGGGCCAATCTTTAGAAGAAGTTCTCCGGAGATGCTGCCTGACCCTGTTGAGTTACGCCAGAACTTTGTGTCCTTTGCAGTTCCTTGCGTCTACAGTTTTATTTCTTCTTTTTTTTTGTCACGGTGGTATAATATATTTTTCCAGCAAACCTGATGAGATTCAAGGGAGCAGAAAATATCCAAGCACCCTAGATCCTATCTCTGGTCACAAACCCACACATATTCTGGACTTCTCACCCCACCCCCCCACCCCCTGTGGCTCGAGCCACCTCACCGTTTGAATCCTAGCTCTGTGGATCCCCCACCTTCCCCTCCCCACATCACATTCTGGACTGTGTAGGAAGGAACTGCAGATGCTGGTTTCAACCAAGTCTCATTGTCTGTATCCGTTCTCACCTACCAAACAGTGTACGCTCAGTTCACCTGGACCTACCTGTTCTCCTGGTTGCCAACCACTATAATTCCCCTTCCCATTCCCACACTGACTGAAGAAGGGTCTCGACCCGAAACGTCACCCATTCCTTCTCTCCAGAGATGCCGCCTGTCCCACTGAGTTACTCCAGCTTTTTGTGTCTGTCTTCGGTTTAAACCAGCATCTGTAGTTCCTTCCTACCCACACTGACCTTTTTCCTGGGTCTCCTCCACTGTCAAGAGTGAGGCCAAACGGCACCTCATATTTCGCTTGGGCAGCTTACACCCCAGCGGCATGAATATTGACTTCTCTAATGGTAACCCTTGCATCATCCCCTCGTTCTCCAACCCTCCCCCATCCAAGTCATACCAGTTTCAAAGTCGTCTTGTTGAGTCTCATTATCTGTACTAGCAAACAGCTAACCTGGTTCCTTTAGCATCGTTACTTTTTTGGCATTTCTTTCATTCATTTGTTCTATATCTCTCTACATCATCGTCTGTATCTCTCATTTCCTTCTCCCCTGACTCAGTCTGAAGAAGGGTCTCGACTCGAAACGTCACCCATTCCTTCTCTCCAGAAACGCTTTCTGACCCGTTGAGTTACTCCAGCTTTCTGTGTCTATCTTCACGTCCTGGACTCCATGACTGAGGCAGACGCCAGGCCAGTGGGATTTGTCAACATTTTGATGAAGGTTACCGACGTTTTACTCCAGAGCGATTACTCCAACAGTGAAACTCATTCAATCACCACCAAAGAGACCGAACTTTAATTAAAAAAAATCTGTTTAATTCAAATCAAAGAAAAACTTTGCAGAGGAAACTGTGCAGTAAGTAATATTTCATGTTCAATAAATTTATCATCCTTTTTTAATTAACAACATAATTCTTGAGTCTTTTGGGATTTGGATCCCACGGAAACCAGTCAACCTCCAGGAGTTGGATCCATGTTCATATGGATACGTCAAGGCACAGCTGAGGTGTTTAGCCCCAGTTTCACGTCATTATTGCACTGCTCGTCGATTAGGCCCAGCTTTCTGGTTGTTAGAGATGAATAACGACTTGGTCTTCCAGCTGCCCATCGTGTGGATGGCTCTCCATCCCACCTGCTAGGTTGTACGCTGCGTCCTCCAACAAGCTCAGAGGGGCTGTCACATATCGGTAGTCAGAGGTGCCCACTACAGCTGGGCCGTCCATGTTGCCTCCGCTCTGTTCCACCTCCCAGCAAGCCGTGCTGCAGACCGTACTGCACTCCGAAGCTCCTTCCCCCTTCCGTAGGTTCATGTAGAAAGGCTGGGGCTGCTCTGTGACTGGGGAAAGGCCCCGCAAGAGATTTTCCAGTGACACCCTCAAAGATTCGAAGGAGGGTCTGAGCTTGGGCTCAGTGTGCCAGCATCTCTGCATGAGGTGGTACCTGTCTCAACACAAATGGTTAAAGGCTCTCGTTAACAGCCGATCGGCTACAGGGAGATGACGTTCCCCATGAAGCATCTCCAAGGTCACCAAAGAGCACCCATTCAGTCCCTAACTACCCTCTGTCATTCCCATCATATCGATTCTTATCTGCAGCTCCTCCAATGGTTTTGGGTAGCAAGTCCAATATTTTCTGACCTGCTGAAAACTAGCTTGTTTGAGCCCAACCCCCCCTTCCCAGTGGGGGTCCCTCTATGCAGGGATTCTCCCCCTCTACATTGGTGACCTGGGGAGGAGGGTACTGCAACCTGGTTCTCTCGCGGTTCATAGACTCGCCAGCAGCCTGCGCCGTTTGCAGGCTGAGAGAGTATTCGTTCCACGTGTATATGGAGTGTGTGAAGTTGCAGCCCCTGTTCCAGTATCTAAAGGGGCTGCTTCTTGCCTTCTGGTGTTCTGGCTGCACTTCTCACCCACCATCCTCATCTTTGGACACCCTGTGCGTGGGGGAGAGGGTAGGGCTGAAGATGTCCTGGTTGGGTTGTTCCTGGGCCTGACCAAGGTGGAAAACCGCCAGAAACGGCAGCAGGCGGAAGGGGGCTCTGCCCCAGCCGGCTGCCTGCCCCTTTTCCAGGGTTACGTCCGTGCCCGTGTAGTTTTAGAGAGGGACCAAACGCTGTCCACGGGCTCCCTGGGGGATTTCCAGGACTGCAGGTCACCACGGGGGGTGGAGTGTATCCTCAATAAGGATTGTAGCATAGATGTTCAAAAATGTAGTGATTAGATAATTTGGTGAGTTTGTACTAGGGTGGTGGGTATGTCACCGCGGTTTTGTTTTGTATCATAATTAAACACATTATTTGATACAAAAAATAGATTTTTTTTTTCTTGCCCAGTCACTGAGATGTCCCAGAGCTGAAACGTTAACTGTTTACTTTCCCACAGATGCTGCCTGACCTGCTGCGTTTCCCCAGCTATTTCCACTTCGATTTAGAATCAGGATGTAGTGGGAACGCAACTCAATTAGAGAGACAAGAGACTGCACAGGTTGGAATCTACAGCAAAAAAAACCAATCTGCTGCTGTAGGAACTCAGCGCCTCAGGCAGCCACTGTGGAAAGAAATGGACAAATGACATTTCAGGTCAGGACTCTGAACAAGAGTCTCGACCCAAAACATCATCTATTCCTTTTCTCCAGAGATGCTGTCTGACCCGCGGAGTTACTCCAGCTATTTGCCCTTCTTCAGGCAGTTGGAAGTGTGGAGGAAAAAGCTGGTGGAGGCAGGGACGGGGCAAAAACGGGCAAGTGATAGGCGGATACAGATGAGGATACAGGTGAAGGAGGGGGGGAAGGGGGGGGGGGGGGTGATAGGCATAGTGAGCGAGGGTAGAGGAGAAATGAAGAGAAAAATATGTTAGACAAGGAAGGAAGAGGAGTGAAATTTAAAACTGGAGTGGAGGGATATGGGTGGAAGGGGGTGGGGGAGGTTAGAAAGAAGGGGGATAAAAGGGAAATGGGTTGATAGCAAGTATTGAGGAGGGGGGGGGTGAACGTAATGAAGAGAGGAAAGGTTTAGGTCGATGGTTTAATTTAGTTTAAAGATACAGCGCAGAAACAGGCCCTTCGGCCCACCGGATCTGCGCCAACCAGCGATCCCCGCACATTAACACTATCTTACACCCACTAGGGACAATTTTTTAAACATTTACCAAGCCAATTAACCTACAAACCGGCACGTCTTTGGAGTGTGGGAGGAAATTGAGGATCTCGGAGAAAACCCACGCAAGTCACGGGGAGAACGTATAAACTCCGTACAGACAGCACGAGTAGTCGGGATTGAACTCAGGTCTCCTGCGCTGCAAGCGCGGTGAGGCAGCAACTCTATCGCTGCACCACCGTGCCGCATTTTAATGGTCTACTGGGAGGAAGGTGTGTGCACAGAGGGGAGGGGAGGGGGTGTGAAGGGAAGATGGGGGGGTTTACTTGAAATTGGAGAATTCACTCTGGCAATAGAGAAGGCAGAGGCCAGAGAACCTGGTATGGGAATGTGAAGTGAAGTTAACAACCAGGAGATCCAGATGGCTTTGGGGGACAAAGTACAAGTGTTTGGCAAAACAGTCACCTAATCTACGCATGGTACGTAATCTACGCCTACGTAAAAAAGGAGGCCACATCTGGAGCAACGGCTGCAGTGGACGAGGTCGGAAGAGGTGCATGTGAAATTCGGTCACACTTGGAAGGACTGCTGGGGTCCCAGAATGGAGGTGAGAGAAGCGGTTTCAGGCAGAGATTCTGGGGAGGGGCAGGTTGAGTGGGGAGGGATGAGTGGTGGGTCTCATCAGTGACAATAATGAGTCGGCGTACAGGATGGAGGTGGAGCTGCTTACAGAGTGGTGTAGATCTCACAATCTCATCCTCAATGTGGAAAAGACAAAGGAAATGGTGATCGATTTCAGGAGGGCTGGAAAACAACATCACACTCCGCTGCATATTGATGGAGCTGCTGTGGAGAGGGTCAGCAGTGTGAAGTTCTTGGGACTTCACCTGGCGGATGACCTGACCTCTACGACCAACACCACAGCAGTGATCAAAAGAGCTCAGCAGCGGCTCCACCCTCTCCGGAGACTAAGGAAAGCAGGTCTCCCTACTGTTCATCTAAGGACCTTCTATAGGGGCACCATCGAGAGCATATTGACCTACGGCATCACTTCCTGGTTTGGGAGCTGCAAGGCTTATGAGCAAAACCAATTTAACAGGATAGTGAAGACAGCCAGCAGGATCATTGGTGCCTCACTCCCTTTCCTGTTGGAGATCTATCAGAAGCAGAGCATCAGCAGAGCCATCTCCATTATCAAGGACCCCTATCATCCATCACACCACATCTTCTCCATTCTGCCATCTGGGAAGAGGTTCAGGAGCATCAGCTGCAAAACCAGCAGGATGCTACACAGCTTCTTTCCACAGGCAATAAGACTGGTTAACGGACTGTGTCCCCTCCCCATATATCACACACCAACACATCTAACCTCGCCCATACTTTGACAGCTAGGCACCTGTCAAAGCAAAGCCACTGTTCGGTCTGAATGTCTGTTTTTATTTCAAATTTTGGGCCTATTTTAGATATGGTAATTTTAATTTTTAAAGCTATATGTATTTATTCTGTTTTTATTAACCGCACTGATGGGAACAATTTTTTTGATTCATCTGTGTATGCAAGTACTCAGTTAAAATGACATTAAAGTAAATACTGACTACTGAAATACTGAATACTGAACCAAGGAGTTGTGGGGAGAGAGGTCGCTGCAGAGAGGGATGGGGATGGGAAGATTTTGACTGGTGGTAGGATCACGTTGAAGGTGACAGAAATGTCAGAGATTGATATGTTGTCATGGTCATACAGACCCTTCAGCCCATCAAGTCCATTCCGTACTTTTTTAATCATTTATAAGGTCATAAGAAATAGGAGTAGAATTAGGCCATTCAGCCCATCAAGTCTATTCTGCCATTCAAACATGGCTGATCTATCTCTCCCTCCTAACCCCAATCCTCTGCTTTCCCCCATAACCTCTGACAACTGTACTAAACACAAAGGACTTTAAGAAGGATTAAGACTTTAAGAAGGATCCTCAAAGAAGGATTTCTGAAGGACTTTAAATAAAGACAGACGTAAATTGCTGGAGTAACTCAGCGTTACAGGCAGTATCTCTGGAAAGAAGGAATGGGTGATGTTTCGGGTCGAGACCCTTCTTCTAATGCAATATGGCCATCACATTCTGTTTTTATTGCATTGGAATTGGTTTCGCAAGAGAATCTGGCCTTCTGCAATAATCAACGGCACCCATTTAAAATCTCGTCATGTAACAGAATATCACGACATTAATCAAACACAAGAGGCCTATCTATAACCCTGCTCCATTTTACAAGACAAATTTCTCCTGACCCCATTATTTAATAACAATAACTATATCCAACCCTGCCCTTTGTTCATAGCACTGAGAACTTTTTAACCTAAGAACTACATTCATTTCCACAAATTGTTTTAAAATAGCAAAACGTCTCAGGGGATTTCCCAGTACAATTATAATTAAAACTGGTGAGATGTTAAAGCAAGTGACCAAACAGTGAACAGTTAAAGAGTAAGATTTGGGAAACACCGTGAAAGGAAATGCGAGGCGGAGCTGGTCCAAGGGAGAATTTCAGAGTTCAGGGCCTTTAGATGATAGGATGGTAGATGAATCAAATCCAAGGCAGATTATGAGGTGCTTGTGGTTTGTGGTCTATAGTTTATGTGAGGTCACAGGGCTGGCGATGAGCATGGCACAGAGGTGTTTATCTGATTGATTAATACATAGAGGAGTGGTCCCTTCAGTTCACTGTGTCCACGCCGATCATTGATTATGCCTTTCTGTTTATCCCACTTTCGCATCCACTCTCTACACACAAGGGACAATTTACAGAGGCCAATTAACCTACATCCTGCACGTCTTTACGATGTGGGAGGAAACGGGAGCACCTGGAGGAAACCCATACTATACGGTCACAGGGAGAACGTGCAAACTACATGTTGACTTCACCCGAGGTCAGGACGGAACCGGGGTTTCTGGTCCTGGGAGACTGCGGCTCCACCAGCTGAACCACTGCACCTTAACATTAAGCAGCTGAATTTTAAATGAAGGGTTGTTTTGACTGGGAGTTCAGTTTAGTTCATCTCAGTTTAGTTTATTGTCGTGTGTACCGAGGTACAGTGAAAAGCTTTTGTTACGTGCTATCCAATTAGCAGAAAGACAATACATGATTACAATCGAGCCATTTACAGTGTACAGGAACATGATAAGGGATTAACGTTTACTGCAAGGTAAAGCCAGTAAAATCCGATCAAGGAAAGCTCGAGGGTCACCAAAGAGGTAGATAGTAGTTCAGCACTGCTCTCTGGTTGTGGTAGGATGATTCAGTTGCCCGATAACAGCTGGGAAGAAACTGCCCCTGAATCTGGAGGTGTGCGTTTTCACACTTCTATACATAGAAACATAGAAACATAGAAATTAGGTGCAGGAGTAGGCCATTCGGCCCTTCGAGCCTGCACCGCCATTCAATATGATCATGGCTGATCATCCAACTCAGTATCCCGTACCTGCCTTCTCTTCATACCCCCTGATCCCCTTAGCCACAAGGGCCACATCTAACTCCCTCTTAAATATAGCCAATGAACTGGCCTCAACTACCCTCTGTGGCAGAGAGTTCCAGAGATTCACCACTCTCTGTGTGAAAAAAGTTCTTCTCATCTCGGTTTTAAAGTATTTCCCCCTTATCCTTAAGCTTTGACCCCTTGTCCTGGACTTCCCTAACATCGGGAACAATCTTCCTGCATCTAGCCTGTCAAACCCCTTAAGAATTTTGTAAGTTTCTATAAGATCCCCTCTCAATCTCCTAAATTCTAGAGAGTACAAACCTATACCTGTTGCCTGATGTGAATTCCCTGCCACAGAGGGCACTGGAGGCCAAATGACTGGATGGATTTAAGAGAGAGTTAGATTGAGCTCTAGGGGCTAGTGGAATCAAGGGATATGGAGAGAAGGCAGGCACGGGTTATTGATAGGGGACGATCAACTATGATCACAATGAATAGCGGTGCTGGCTCGAAGGGCCAAATGACATCCTTCTGCACCTATTTTCTATGTTTCTATGGGAGAGGAGAGAAGTGGGAGTGGACAGTGGGAGTGCGACTCATCCTTGATAATGCTGCTGGCCTTGCTGAGGCAGCGTGAGGTATAAATTGAGTCAATGGAAGGGAGGTTGGTTTGTGTGATGGTCCGGGCTGCATACACAATTCGCTACAATTTCTTGCGGTCTCGTGTCGACCAGCATGTACAGAGTAGATGTTAGCTAGGAATGCACACAGATTTGCATCGGAGTAGTAAATTTGCCGAGGACCGTACTCACAATTCATCGGAGCAGTTTGAGGGTTGCTTCAACCTCTGTCCCGATATGAGGTAGTCGTAGAGTTCTGCATTCTCAACCCCTGGGTAGGGGGTCTGCCCTCTCGCTGCTATCTCCCACATGGTCACCCCGAATGACCACTGGAATCCAAATTTCAAAAACACGCAGTTAAATATAGAAAACATGCGCAAAGTACACCAGCTTAGTCAAACGTATCTCACTAAGTGCTGGGCACAAGTAGTGATAGGGACAATGGATTAAAGGAAAGCCCTCTTATAACAAACATCCTGGCTCTATCTACAAGATCACTGACCGGAATATAAGCAATTTCTAGTATGGGGCCTTCACTAACCAGGCAAGAAATCTGAAGGTAGACAAAGTGCTGAAGTGCTTCAGTCTGAAGAAGGGTTTTGGCCTGAAACGTTGCCTATTTCCTTCGCTCCATAGATGCTGCTGCACCCGCTGAGTTTCTCCCGCACTTTTGTCTACCTTCGATTTTCCAGCATCTGCAGTTCCTTCTTAAACAAGAAATCTGAAGAAGGGTCTCGACCCAAAACGTCACCCATTCCTTTATCTCCAGAGATGCTGCCTGTCCCGCTGAATTACTCTAGCATTTTGTGTCTATCTTCAGTGTAAACCAGCATCTGCAGTTCCTTCCTACATAAGCATTCGTGGCCTATAGTTGAATTGCTCGGTGTTGATGATGGGGTTCTTCCACAACTATAACTATCTGGTGCTTACAGCCAGCTGAGGACATTTGGCGAGAGGGTAAAGACTGGGACAACACAGTTACTTCTCTAAACTCCATGGGAACTAAATGAGGTTTTCAGCCATTCTGTCTTCAGCTTTGCTGATACCAGTTCATTTACTTCTGAATGTCTTTTTTTTAATTGCTGACTGTGGTATGAGATATTTAATTTGGTCAGTGCAACCATTACAGAGGAAGATTGCAGCGTGCCCACCTCTGCATTGCACTTTTAGTGAAAGTGAAAAGATACATTTCCACGCTGCAACCCATTTGTATTGGTGTTTGTGGAGCTTTATTGGGGTTAGTTGGCTGTATTTCACAGGCCGTGAATTGGTTTGCGGCATGAACAGCCACATGAGGCACAAGTGCAGTTTTGCTCTGCCCCTCTGCCCATCGGTCTGCTGCTTGTGGCTCTAGCCAATGGTTCATCAGGATAACCTTCAGGAATATCTGGATTTGCCACAGGAGGCTGTGGAGACCAAGTCAATGGATATTTTTAAGGCAGAGATAGATAGATTCTTGATTAGTACGGTGTCAGGGGTTATCGTGAGAAGGCAGGAGAACGGGGTTAGGAGGGAGAGATAGATCAGCAATGATTGAATGGCATAGACTTGATGGGCCGAATGGCCTAATTCTGCTCCTATCACTTATGACCTTATGATTCTTGCTCCTATTTCACAAGTTCACGTTATAGGAGTAGAATTAGGCCATTCGGCCCATCGAGTCCACTCCGCCATTCAATCATGTCTGATCTCGGCCTCCTAATCCCATTTTCCTGCATTCTCCCCATAACTCTTGACACCCGTTCCAATCAAGAATCTGTCCGTCTCTGCTGTAAAAATATCCACTGACTTGGCCTCCACACCCCTCTGTGGCAATGAGTTCCGCAAGATTAACTATCCTCTGAACTAAAGATCTTAGTGTTCTTAAAGATCAAAGCGGTGACTAAAGTCATAGGCTACACTTGAGCAATGTAACAGGTGTTATCTATATACATATAGGTATGCATGGACATTGTACATTACCACATCGCTGTGAACTGTGTAAACATTATCTGCCAAACTCTCCAGTGCAATCCATTTGACAGGCAGCTTGCTCATGCTCCCTTGTCTATAGTAGTCTCCACTGTACAGCTTCCGGGATAAGCCAAAGTCTGCCACACACACACGCATATCTTGGTCCAGCCTAGAAAAACATTCATGCATTCACAATAACCAAAGGCGTGCAGACTTGTGGGTTAATAGCCTTCTGTAATTTACCCCGAGTGTGTGTAGGATAGACCTTGTGTACGGGTGATCATTGGTCGGCGCGGACATGTAGAATGAATGAATGCATGAATGAATGAATAAGTTTATGAATGTCTGAAATGCAGTTGTACAGAGCCCTAGTGAGACCACACATGGAGTATTGTGTACAGTTTCGGTCCCCTAATTTGAGGAAGGACATTCTTGCTATTGAGGGAATGCAGCGTAGTTTTACAAGGTTAATATCCGGGATGGCAGGATGCTGAGAGAATGGAGCAGCTGGGCTTGTACACTCTGGAGTTTAGTTTAGATGAGGGATCTCATTGAAACATATAAGATTGTTAAGTGTTTGGACACGCTAGAGGCAGGAAACATGTTCCCGATGTTGGGGAAGTCCAGAACAAGGGGCCACAGTTTAAGAATAAGGAGTAAGCCATATAGAACGGAGACGAGGAAACACTTTTTCTCACAGAGAGTGGTGAGTCTGTGGAATTCTCTGTCTCAGAGGGTGGTGGAGGCAGGTTCTCTGGATACTTTCAAGAGAGAGCTAGATAGGGCTCTTAAAGATAGCGGAGTCAGGGGATATGGGGAGAAGGCAGGAACGGGGTACTGATTGGGTATGATCAGCCATGATCACATTGAATGGCGGTGCTGGCTCGAAGGGCCGAATGGCCTAATCCTGCACCTATTGTCTATTGTCCATTGACCACCCGGCTGATTCCATGTTCCACGCCTCCGCAACATTCACCGACAGTGTTATCATTAACAGGGCGGCACGATGGTGCAGCGGTAGAGTTGCTGCCTTACAGTGCTTGCAGCGCCAGACACCCGGGTTCGATCCCGGCCATGTGTGCTGTCTGTACGGAGTTTGTACGTTCTCCCCGTGACCGCTTGGTTTCCCCCCAAATTTTTCGGTTTTCCTCCCACACTCCAAAGACGTCCAGGTTTGCAGGTTAATTGGCTTGGTATAAATGTAAATTGTCCCTAGTGTGTGTAGGATAGAGTTAGTGTGCAGGGATCGCTGGCCGGCGTGGAATCGGTGGGGCGAAGGGCCTGTTTCCGCGCCGTATCTCTAAACTAAACTAAAAATTTAACTGACAGCTATATTTCAGTCTTGCCTTTGGACGGTAGCTTTTGGTTTCAAGACCCACTCCAAAGACTTGTGCGCTAATGTTTGGGCTGATAGTTTGCAGCAGTACACAGAGAGCGCTGCACTGCTGAGGTGCTGACTTTTGGAGAAAGTTCTGTAAATGTCTATAAATCTGTGATGGGCTCCTGCCAATTGTCTTATTTTCACAGTCCGCATTAATCCTGATCACTCTTTCTCAGAATAAGACTAAATATCTTGTGGTGATTTATCATTTCCTCTCAAGCCCATTCTCCTGCCTTCTTCCCATAAACTATAACACCCTTACTAATTAAGAATCTGTAAATCTCCACCTTAATCGCCTCCACAGCCTTCTGTGCCAATGAATTCCACAGATTCACCAACCTCTGACTAAAGAAATTCCTCCTCATCTCCTTTCTAAAGGAACGTCCTTTAATCCTGAGGGTATGGCCTCTGATCCTAGACTCTCCCATTAGTGGAAACATCCCCTCCACATCCACTTTATGTAGGCCTTTCACAATTCGGTATGTTTCAATGAGGTTCTGCCCTCATCCTTCCAAACTCCAGAGAGTACAGACCTAGTGCCTTCAAATGCTCATCATATGCTAACCAACTCATTAACCATATAACCATATAACAATTACAGCACGGAAACAGGCCATTTCGGCCCTACAAGACCGTGCCGAACAACTTTTTTTCCCTTAGTCCCACCTGCCTGCACTCATTCCATAACCCTCCATTCCCTTCTCATCCATATGCCTATCCAATTTATTTTAAATGATACCAATGAACCTGCCTCCACCACTTCCACTGGAAGCTCATTCCACACCGCTACCACTCTCTGAGTAAAGAAGTTCCCCCTCATATTACCCCTAAACTTCTGTCCCTTAATTCTGAAGTCATGTCCTCTTGTTTGAATCTTCCCTATTCTCAAAGGGAAAAGCTTGTCCACATCAACTCTCTATCCCTCTCATCATTTTAAAGACCTCTATCGTCCCCCCTTAACCTTCTGCGCTCCAGAGAATAAAGACCTAACTTATTCAACCTTTCTCTGTAACTTAGTTGTTGAAACCCAGGCAACATTCTAGTAAATCTCCTCTGTACTCTCTCTGTATCCTCATTCCTGGGATCATTCTTACAAACCTCCTCTGGACCCTCTTCAACACCAGCACATTCTTCCTCAGATATGGGGCGACAAAACTGCTCACAATACTCCAAATGCTTTCTGACCAATACCGTACAAGTGTATCACTCCTGTTCTCCTCCCTTAATACTTGAAGGTGCTATTCTGACAGCCTTGCAAGAGGCTTTAATCTCATCCTCATAGACGGGTGAAGACAATGCAGTCATTGGACACAATCAGTTTCAGGAGATCGTCTCTCTGATTGTGAACAAATGTTCAGAAACTATTTTCACTGCCCCTTACAGACTCAATAAATGAGAGGTTCAAGGTGGAAACACCAGCCCGGAGGCAGGTTTGCTCAAGGAAGATGATGCCGAATGCCCGTGAGGTACAGTCCAGATGAGACACATGGTTGAGGTGTCAGCAGGGTGGGTGCTGGAGGTCTCGCAGCGACCAGGAGATGGCATCAGATGCAGCATGCAGTGGCACGCCGTGGTGTGGGGAACACTGACAGCATCACCAGGCCGGGTTGACCTCTGCAACACTGACCCACGAAGACTACAGGCCTCTATGGCCAAGGTAGGTCTCCACAGTTTTAAGAAATTGAACCTTGAAAAGGGCACATGATGGCACTGGAAATGTGCTGACTCTTTGTGTACTGCCTCAGTGAATTCTACTATTCTTATGCCCCTGTCTCACTAGGAAACCTGAACGGGAACCTCTGGAGACTTTGCGTCCCACCCAAGGTTTCCGTTGCGGTTCCTGGAGGTTTTTGCGATGCTAGTTGAAGGTGGTTGCCGGAGGTTGCAGGTAGTGGAACATCTTACCTTCCATGACCTGCAACCTCCGGCAACCACCTGCAACCTCCGGCAACCACCTGCAACCTCCGGCAACCACCTTCAACTAGCATCGCAACCGGCTTTGACTAAAAAATTACCGATTTTAAAAACGGCAACCTATTTTTAGTCGCGGCCGGTTTTAAATTTTTTGAAATAATTGGCGGAACATAGAAGAAGCGGAAACCACTTTCGACCATCAGGGAGACTGACAAAAACCTCCGGGAACCTCAAGAAAACCTTGGGTGGGGCACAAAGTCTCCAGAGGTTTCCGTTCAGGTTTCCTAAGTGGGACAGGGGCATTACACTGAAATTTGTACTCATTTATGGTTGTGCTATGTGTAGTATGATTCTACTGGACTGTATGCAAAACGACAAAGTTCACGTGATTAGCTACATGTGGCAATCAAGTACCATTGGGTTTGGCAGAAAGATCTACTGTGTGAGGCAAATAATTATATCCAATTTTGTTTTAGATTAGTTTTATATTAAGTTAACATCAAAATACAAACACTAGCCCCGAAAACAAAAATCAGTTATCAATAAATATATTTTTCTAAACTGTAAAATTACTGACCAATAATAAACAATAAACTGTCAAATACCTGCCTGTAATTCACCTGCACACACTCTGCTATCAATTGCACCATTGAGCTTTTCCTCATTCCCTCGCCTCAGGCTCCTCTCTGCTCTCACTGCTCATTCACCTACATTCCCACAGTCCAGACACGTTACTGCCTCCTCAAGCCCACGTCACTCCTCTCTCACCACATGGTTCACAGGCTGCGCCCTCATATCAAAGCCGCCATCTTTAAATCATTTTGGCGGATTAGGCCGTTCGGATTTTAGTAATTTAGTTTAGAGATACAGAGCGGAAACAGGCCCTTCGTTCCACCGAGTCTGCACCGACCAACAATCCCCGCACATTAACACTATCCTACTCACACTAGGGACAATTTACATTTATACCAAGTCAATTAACCTACAAACCTGTACATCTTTGGAGTGTGGGAGGAAACAGAAGATCTTGGAGAAAACCCACGCAGGTCACAGGGAGAACGTACAAACTCCAGACAGACAAGCACCCGTAGTCGGGATCGAACCCAAGTCTCTGGCACTGTGAGGCAGCAACTCTACCGTGCCACCTACCATACTCAAATTTTATCAACTATTTCATCGTCCCACCAAGCAGAGCATACAGTTAGTTCACCCCACTCCACCCCAACCCACACAATAAGTGCCCACTTACATGCAATTGCGTGTGGCCAGATCCCTGTGGATGAAGTTCTTGCTGCTCAAGTACTCCATTCCCTTGGCAATATCGATCATAAAATTCAACAGTGTTTGGAAAGGAATCTCCTGAAAGACAACGAAAGAGAGTTAGAGAGAGGACCCATCCAAACTAGGGAATATGAGGCTAAGGGGAGGTGGGGAGCAGAAGGTGGGTGTGGGGGTAGGTGTTGATAGAATAGACCCTCCAATGTAGGCATGTTAGTGAGATTATGCCAAATATCCTACAGTTGGAAATGGAGATAAAAACAATCGAGCCATGGAAAATGGTTTGAGAAGGGTGAGCTAAGACAAAGTGTTTTGGTCAAAGTCTCTGGTCCCTCCGTCCCCATTGTTTAATTATTCTGTATTTCTTGAGTATTCTGTATCTTCTCTCTTTCTATTTTTTTTTTTTCCTTTATGTACAACTACTACGGACTGACGTAAAACTGCATTTCGTTGTACTCATACTTGTATTTGTGCGATGACATTAAAGTTGAATTGAATTGAATTAATTAGATTAAATGACAAGCATCTGGAGTTTTATTGATTTTTGTTTTTTTTAATTGGAGTGCTGGTGGAAAAGAGAAAGTTGAAGATACAATTGCAGAAAATGTAACATGGGAGGTTAAAGGCAGGCAGGGCTGTGCAGAAAGTCAGGTACATCAAAGCATCCAAGTGCTTCGGTGGTGTTTGAAAAGTGACTTGCAATTGTACTGATAAAGGATAATGCGTAGGTAAGGCCACATTTGGAGTATTTGGTCATAAGGTTATAAGCGATAAGGGGCTGTCCCACTGCGGTGACCTAAGCTGCGAGTTTAGACGAGTTTGCCCTCGACTCAAACTCGCAGCATGGTCGACACGAGGTCCTAGGAGGTCCTATGAGATCACTGGAACTCTCCTTCATGCTCAAGGGAATTTTCCGAATACTTGTGGTCTCAGCTAGGTCGCGGAAAAATTTTCAGCATGTTGAAAATTTTTCCGCGAGTAAAATTAAGTCAGCACAGGTCTTTTCGACTCATAGTGTAGTGGAGTAGGGTCGCTATTTAGTTACAGGCAGTCGAGGGCAGCTGTAGGCAATCTCCTTCGCTGACCGGGCATTTTGATTGGCTCATTGGAGTTTTCGGGACCAGGGAAAACCGACCAGTAGATAAAATGCCCGTTAAACTTTATTAAACTTCTTAAAAGTGTCTCCACTCTTCTCCCCCCCCCCCCCCCCACGCTCTCTAAAGGACTTACCATAAACTGTTGCAACCGTTTAACCATTTAAGGTGAGTGGGACAGCCCGTTAAGGAGCAGAATTAGACCATTCAGCACATCAAGCACATTCCATTGTGCTCAGTTTTGGTCGCCTTACTATAGGAAGGATATCGTTAAGCTGTAAGATTTATGAGGATGGTGCCAGGATTTGAGGGCCTGAGCTATAGGGAAAGGTTGGGCAGGCTGGAACTATATTCCTTGGAGCATAGGAGGCTGGGGGCTGATCTTATAAAGGTGTATAGAATCATGAGAGGAATAGATAGGGTGAATGCACAGAGTCCTTTATCCAGAGTGGGTGAACCGGAGGCCATAGGTTTAAGTGAGAGGGGAAAGATAAATTAATAGGAACGTTTGAGGCAGCTTTTTCACAAAGACGGTGGGACGAGCTGCCAGAGGAGGTAGTTGAGGCAAGCACTATAACAGCATTTAAGGCACTTGCACAGGACATAGAAAGGAAATATTTACAGGGATATGGGCTGAACATGGGCAAATGGGACCAGCCTAGAGGGTTATCTTGGTCGGCATGGACAAGATGATACACACAATGTTTCAAGGCGGGAGCCTGGGACTGTTCTCATTCTGTGTCTTCAGTGGGACGAGACAGCCACAGAGATCTCAACAAGGGAGAGGACCAGAGTTCCTACCTCAAATATGCCACGCCACAATGCACCATGCACCATGTACCACCACAATGCACCATATACCACCATATAACAAGCAGATCGATTCAACTTCAATGCTACAATGTCCTTCAACAATTAGGCAAGAGGACAGGCCTCAGTGTTGCCAGCACTGACTTACACGGGTAGGGAGATTGCAACCTTCACGTGGTCCGCCCTGTTTCGGCGAATGCAATCAACCCGGCATGCACAATCAAATAAAGATCAAATAGAACGAGTTGTCTTACAACTTTAGGCTGTGCACGCCATACGCATGAAGAAGAAGAAGAAGACTTACAACTGGTTGGTCTCCCAGCCGGGAGAGTACGAGGTAGGTGCGCAGATCTCCATGCTTCATGAACGGCAGCAGGACCATGGGGACGGGAAGCCGGCGATGCGGTCGACTCTGGAGACTCACCCCTACGCAGCGAGGAGAGTGAGGAAGAAAAGAAATGGTGAGGGTAGTTAATCTGTCGACCTCATTGCCAGTTAGTGGATATCTTTTCATCCAAGTCAGTGGATATTTTTAAGGCCAAGTCTTGATTAGAACGGGTGTCAAGGGTTATGTGGAGAAGACAGGAAAATGGGATTAGGAGGCAGATTCGGTGTGGACTCGGTGGGCCGAAGGGCTTGTTTCTCTAAACTTAACTAAACGTGTTGGAGCCGTGCAGCAATAAAACAGACCCTTCATCCCACCACATCCATCTCGACCACTTTGCCTAACCTCACTAATCCCATTAGCCTGTATTATGATCGCCTTGTTCTATGCCTTGCCTATTATGATCATCTTGTTCTATGCCATGCCTGCTTAAACCCAGTGTTTATAACTGATTCCACCAGCTCCTCTGTCAACGAGTTCTAGATATTTCACTCTCTGTGTAAAAAAATAACTTACCCCTCAGGTTCCCTTTCAAACTACTACCTCTTGATTAGTACGGGTGTCAGGGGTTGTGTGGAGAAGGCAGGAGAATGGGGTTGAGAGAGAGAGATAGATCAGCCGTGATTGAATGGCGGAGTAGACTTAATGGGCCGAATGACCCAATTCTGCTCCTATCACCTATGAACATAGAAACACAGAAAATAGGTTCCCTCTTGTTTACGAGACCCCTACCATAAAAAAATAATATCTACCCTATCAATACATCCCACAATCTTAACACACCTCAATCAGGGGGTCACTCCTCAGCCTCCTTTGCTCCAATCCTCTCAATTTACAAAAGTTCATTAAAAAAAATATTTCCTAGGAAACCTGTCAACCAGGTTATGGGTGTAGGTTTAATTTTTAATTATTCTCTAATGTTTAAAATGCCTGGGGTGTATAAAAAATAATTCCATCTCCCTTGGTTTTAAAATTACTGGTGCCTCACATTTATGTGTGCTTGATTGGAATGTTCAAATAATCCACGGTTGATTAATACCAAATCCAAATTTACATACCGCATTTTTGAAAATTACACGCTCAGATTTACGCCTGTTTAAATGTTTATGTTTAATTTACGCTTTTTTGAATTGCGCGCTGCGTTTCTGGCAGGTGACCCCCACGTACAACACGGGGTGCCTGTGTTACACACTGGAGAGGATTCTTGGCAGGCAGAGAGCGAATCCCTTTGATTGGATGACTGAGAGCCGGTTCACTTCATACCATGACGGGTGTTCAGTTCCATTTAGTATATGGTCACATGTACCGAGTTACAGTGGAGTTACAGCTTTTGTTGCATCAGTGGAAAGAAATTCATAGAAACATAGAAAATAGGTGCAGGAGGAGGCCATTCGGCCCTTCGAGCCAGCACCGCCATTCATTGCGATCATGGTTGATCGTCCCCAATCAATAACCCGTGCCTGCCTTCTCCCCACATCCCTTGATTCCATGAGCCCCTAGAGCTCTATCTAACTCTCTCTTAAATCCATCCAGTGATTTGACCTCCACAGCCCTCTGTGGCAGGGAATTCCATAAATTCACAACTCTCTGGGTGAAAATGTTTTTTCTCACCTCAGTCTTAAATGGCCTCCCCTTTATTCTTAGACTGTGGCCCCTGGTTCTGGACTCGCACAACATTGGGAACAATTTTTCCTGCATCTAGCTTGTCCAGTCCTGTTATAATTGTATATGTTTCTATAAAATCCCCCTCATCCTTCTAAACTCCAGTGAATACAAGCCTAGTCTTTTCAATCTTTCCTTATATGACAGTCCCGCCATCCCAGGAATCAATCTCGTGAACCTACTCTGCACTGCCTCAATCACAAGGATGTCCTTCCTCAAATTAGGAGACCAAAACTGTACACAATACTCCAGATGTGGTCTCACCAGAGCCCTATACAACTGCAGAAGAACCTCTCTACTCCTATACTGAAATCCTCTTGTTATGAAGGCCAACATTCCATTAGCTTTTAAGAGGGAACTGCAGATGCTGGAGAATCGAAGGTTACACAGAAAAGCTGGAGAAACTCAGGGTGCAGCAGCATCTATGGAGCGAAGGAAATAGGCAACGTTTCGGGCCGAAACCCTTCTTCAGACTGATCGGGGGTGGGGGTAGGTGGGGACAAGAAAGGGAAAAGGAGGAGTAGCCAGAAGGCTGGAGGGTGGGAGGAGACAGCAGGGGGGCTGAGGAAGGGGAGGAGACAGCAAGGACTAACAAAATTGGGAGAATTCGATGTTCATGCCCCGGGGGTGTAGACTCCCCAAACGGAATATGAGGTGCTGTTCCTCCAATTTCCGGTGCTGCTCGCTGTGGCCATGGAGGAGACCCAGGACAGAGAGGTCGGAGGCGGAGTGGGAGGGGGAGTTGAAGTGCTGAGCCACCGGGAGGTCAGCTTGGTTATTGCGGACCGAGCGGAGGTGTTCGGCGAAACGATCGCCCAACCTCCGCTTCGCATTAGCTTTCTTCACTTACCATCGAGCCATTCGCAGTGTGTAGACACATGATAAGGGAATAACGTTCAGTTCAAGGTAAAGCCAGTAAAGTCCAATCAAAGATAGTGCGAGAGTCACCAATGAGGTTGATAGTAGTTCAGCACTGCTCTCTGGTTGTGGTAGGGTGGTTCAGTTGCCTGATAACAGCTGGGAAGAAACTGTCCCTGAATCTGGAGCGGTGTGCAGGGACGGAACCAATGGTGGGGACGCGGCGCTAATGGTCTGGGATGTCATGGGACAAGGCCCTGTCCAACTAGTGTAGGCGGGATGGTAGGTTCTGTACCTGAGCACCAGGTGGCGCTACTTTACACCCTCCCACCGGTGCCATGTCAACTTCACCCTCCCTCCTCTGGCTCACTCACTCACTCACCAATAATCTTAATGACGTTCGGGTGGTCGAATTCCTTCATGCAGGCGGCCTCTCGCAAGAACTCCTCGTTGTCCCCAGTTGCACTGATTTCAGCTGCGTGGGAGAGGGAGGAAGGAAGAGATGTGAGACACACATTTTGTCAGACCTGCTCCATCTTTCACAATGCCCTCCCTCTGCCCGCCTTGGTTCGTCATCTCTCAATATCCTCCTTGAACAAACACGTCCAATTTCAGATGTGAAAAGTTTGATTGCTCCACCATGTCTACAGAGAGTGCTCCCAATGTTACGCAACAGCCAAGTGGGGATTCATCGATGCTCAATGTGGTGTGGATGTACAAATGGATCGACTGTAATCATGTATTGTTTTTCTGCTGTCTGGTTAGCATGCAACAAAAAGCTTTTCACTGTACCTCTGTACGCGTGACAATAAACTAAACTGATCTGAAGTCTTTAAGTGGGGGAAGGCCGATTGTAATATGATGATACAGGACCTGGAAGAGAACTGCGAGCAACTACTTGTAAATAAGTCTACAAGCATTCAGTGAGAACTGCTCACATAGAGTCAGTATGTTCAATTAAGGGTGAAAGATAAGGCCTATGAGTCCAAGGTACGTTGCATGTCATGAATGTTGGACAAGGGTTGACAAGAGTGAAAATGGGTGCCTCTGTCAGATGTAGAGATCTAAAAATAGGAAAAGATATAGAATGTTGGGGGGGGAGGGGTAATTAAGGAAATGGATGACAAAGATGGGGTGCAAACCTATGCTGGGTGGAATATTAAGGAAAATCCCAAGACATTTCATAACTTTCTTAAGGATAAGAGAGTAAAAAGAGTAGGGTGAGGGATTAAAGTAACAACCTGCACATGACGCCAGAGAGGGTAAATGTGAGATCTTAAATAAATACTTGCCATCTGCATTGACAGAGAACATAGAAAAGTGCAGACACAAAATGCTGGAGTAACTTAGCGGGTCAGGCAGCATTGTCGGAGAAAATGGGTAACGTTTCGGGTCGGGACCCTTCTACAGACTGATTGTAGTAGGGAGAGCAGGAAATAAAACTGGAAGGCAGCGAAGACAAAGCAGGACAAACCAGGGGCCGGCAAAAGATGTATTCAGGTGACGACAACTGTGCCTCTGATAATTAACATGACTTGATTTCATCGGAAATGGCCAGCGAGCGAAATATAGGGGAAAAAAGAATGAATATGAAATGGCTTGAAGTTGTGTGAAGAAACTTGGGTCATTATTTTAAAGACAACTTTAAATATCTTTGGAGAAGAGCCTCCTTTGTAAATCACCATCTGCAGTTCATTGTTTCGGCATTTAAGCATCTTTAGATTGTCAGAGCGTGAACATATTATATTGGCACTTTACAACATCCGCAGCCATTGAAGATTACTTTGGGAGGTCATAAGATCGTAAGGAATGGAATTAGGCCATTTGGCCCATCAAGTCTACTCCAACATTCAATCATGGCTGATCTATCTCTCCCTCCTAGAATAGAATAGAATAGTTTCTTTATTGTCATTGTAACATGAACCATGTACAACAAAATTAAAAAATGTCAGCCAGTCAGTGCACCATTCAAACATTTCTAAAAGCTAACGATACATACAAGGTAAAATATTAAAAAAGATAAACAACTAAAATAAATATCATTAAAATAGCACGCATAAACACCCAACCCTCCATCCTTCTGTCGATTTCACAGTGTACCACAGTCCCTTAGTATGTATCGCCCCTGCTTTCCTTGGTGGTTACATATAGTGCCTTTATAGCAGTGGGGTAAAAACTGTTTTTAAGTCTGTTTGTCCTTGTCCTTGTAGATCTGTACCGTCTGCCTGACGGCAACAGTTCAAACAGGGAGTGTCCGGGGTGGGAAATGTTCTTTATAACGTGAAGGTACGTGAAGGGAATGGAGGGTTATGGTATGAGTGCAGGCAGGTGGGACTAAGGGAAAAAAAAGTTGTTCGGCACGGACTTGTAGGGCCGAGATGGCCTGTTTCCGTGCTGTAATTGTTATATGGTTATATAATACTCTGGAATTTTTTGATGCAGCGGGAACTGTGTAAGTCCTCCAAGGTAAGGAGAGGGCAGCCGACACTCCTCTGGGCATTGTCAATGGCCCTCTGGAGCGCTTTCCTCTGAGCCGCTGTGCAGCTGGTGTACCAAACGCATACACAGTATGTTAGTATGCTCTCAATGGAGCGCCGATAAAAGGACAGCAGCAGTCTCTGATTGATGTTATTCTTCCTGAGCACCCTCAGGAAGTGCAGTCTCTGCTGGACCTTTTTCAGCAGTGCAGAGGTGTTCACGCTCCACGTCAGGTCCTCCTCAATATGGATTCCCAGGAAGCGGAAATCCGCCTCCTAACCCTATTCTCCAGCTTTTCCCAATAACCCATACTAATCAAGAATCTATCTATCTCTGCCTTTAAAATATCCACTGACTTGGCCTCCACAGCCTTCTGTGGCAACAAAATCCACAGATTCACCATCCTCTGACTAAATACATTTCTCCTCATCTCCTTCGTAAAAGAACATCCTTTAATTCTAAGGCTATGCCCTCTTTGTCCTAGACTCTCCCACTAGTGGAAACGACCTCTCCACATCCACTCTATCCACCCCTTTCACCATTCTGTACGCTTCAATGAGGTCCCCCATCATGCTTCTAAACTCCAACGAGTACAGGCCCAGTGCCGACAAACGCTCATCATAGGTTAATCCACACATTCCTGGGATCATTCTTGTAAACCTCCCCTGGACCCTCTCCAGAGCCAGCACATCCTCATATATGGTGCCCAAAATTGCTCACAATATTCCAAATGCTGCCTTACCAGCGCCTTATAGAGCATTAACATTACATCCCTGTTTTTGTATACAATCCCTCTTGAAATAAATGCTGGCATTGAGCTTGCTTTCTTTATTACCAATTTGACTTGCAGATTAACATTTTGGGAATCCTGCACCAGCACTCCCAAGTCACTTTGCACCTCCGATTTCTGGATTCTCTCCCCATTTAGAAAATAGTCTACTCCTTTATTCCTACAACCAAAATGCATGACTCCACACTTTGCTGCACGATATTCCATCTGCCACTTCTCTGCCCTCTCTCCCTCTGCAGAGTCCCTACTTTCTCTACACTACCTGCACCTCCACCCATTTCCGTATCATCCTCAAACTTTGCCACAAAGCCTTCAATCCCCTCGTCTAAAATCATTAATATAGTAAGGGGGATAGCAGCCTTGGAGGGGCCACATGGCCTGTCCCCTGGGATTGGGAGTTAAGGTGTGGTTAGGTCACTAAAATGGAGGTCAATCACACCTGCACAGTTCGACCAATCACATCGACACAGAGGTCACCCAGAGGTCACGCCCCCACCCCAGTCTAATCCCGTCACCCGATGCTGGTCAGTTGCTCCACTCACCTTTCAGCATCTTCACGGCCAACTTCTGTGTGGACCCATCCTCCATCTTTAAATACGCCTCCTTGACAGAGCCAAACTCCCCTGGAAATTAAAACAACATCAACTTCAGGGCAGCATGGTGGTGCAGCGGGTAGTGCTGCTGCTTTCCAGCGCCAGAGACCAGGCTTCCATGCCAGAGACCTGACCATGGGTGCTGTCTGTACGGAGTTTGCACGTTCTCCCTGTGACCTGCGTGGGTTTTTTCTGGCTGCTCCGGTTTCCCCCCACACTCCAAAGACGCGCAGGTTTGTAGGTTAATTGGCTTCGGTAAAATTGTAAATTGACCCTAGTGTGTAGGATAGTGGTAGCGTACGGGGTGGTCGCAGGTCGGCGCGCAGTCAGTGGGCCAAGCGGACTGTTTCCATGCTGTGCCTCTAAAGTCTAAAGCAGAGAATGACAACATCGACAATTCTGCTGATGGCTGTCTAAGCCGTGTTCTCAATGGGGCCAGGTGGGTTTCTGAGGTTAGTTCCAAGGCCTGTAATGCCTAATATACTGTTCCAAACTTAAGCTACTGCTGGAACAAGAAGCAAGAAGGTAACACTACAAATGTATAACACTTTGGTGAGTCTATACTTGAATTATCTTGTACAATTTTGGTCGCCACACTATATGGAGGATGTAGTTGCACTGTGGAGGGTGCTGGGGAGATTCACCAAGATGTTGCCTCGGATGGAACGTCTTTCATGATTCTGGATCAAGCCAAAGAACTCAGCCCCCAATTAAGTGCCTTTAAAGTGGTCCTGTCTTTAAGTAGCCAATTATTTTCCATAGGTAACAGTAAGATTTTAACCCGGATCTCTTATGATGTTAGGTTGGTGACAAATATTGACAATAACTGAGGAAGGCCCTGATGAACTTTAGACGTGAAGATTTCTGTTATCCGAACAATGCTTAATCAATGCTGGGTCAAAAACAATAAGAATTTCCAACAAGACAGCGTCAACTCAATGCTGCGCTGCTGGGAGAATCAATCTTCCACCTCAATGCTGTGCTGAGGGAGAGAGAATCATTCTGGCACAGAAGCAGGCATGCCATGTGTCTACAGAGCCATCCGCCAGTGTTAGATTATCTGTTCGAGTCTGCAGCGGGGAGCTGCGCTCACAACCTTCTGACTCAGAAGGAGTAGCATCTGTTAAAAGCATTGCTCATTCCGAGTGCGAACTGCATTAAGGCAAAACACAGAGTTACTGAGCGAGGGGAGAAGGAAAAGAAAAAGACTGAAGAAAGCAACTGAACTACACTGTAGATGAAAATCAAATGAAAACTGCAGATGCTGGAAGTCTGAAAGATAAACAGAAATTCTGGGAATACTCCATGTACCATCGCAACGTTTAAGAAACATTTAGATAGGCACGTGGATAGGACAGGTTCAGAGGGATATGGGCCAAACGCAGGCAGGTGGGACTAGTGTGGATGGGACATGTTGATCGGTGTGGGCAAGTTGGGCCGAAGGGCCTGTATCACTCTATGACTCAACATGTCATTCACTATCTGTGGAGAGAGAACAATGTTTCAGAAATATTAACTCTGTTTCTCCTTCCACAGATGCTGCCCAACCCACTGAGAATTGCCAGGATTTTCTGTTTTTTTGTTTCACATCACTTTACTGAAAACAGTTGTGATCATTATTTATTTCTCATGACTTGTAAACCGGATCGCTTCTGCAGACACTGTTATATTGTCAGGTCTGACATCAGTCACACCCACCACACCACCATGATCTCTCCAGTCGTTCCCAGTGGTGTAATAATGGTGTTACCATGGTCCTTGTGTCAGGTCTCATTTTAGTTTTGCTAACAGCATCATACAGCAGGGGGGGGCAAGATGGAGCAGCGGTAGAGTTGCTGCCTTGCAGCGCCTGAGACCCGGGTTCGATCCCGACTACGGGTGCTGTCTGTACAGAATCTGTATATTCTCCACGTGACTGCGTGGGTTTTCTCCAAGATCTCCGGTTCCCGCCCACACTCCAAAGACATACAGGTTTGTAGGCTAATTGACTGATAAAAGTGGAAATTGTAAATTGTCCATAGTGTTAATGTGCAGGGATCGTTGGTCGACGCGAAGTCGATGGGCCGAAGGGCCTGTTTCCGCGCTGTATCTCTAAACTAAACTAAAACTAAACTATACTTTGTCTCACAAATTTTCTGCTGTGTTTTTGTGTGTTTCCACGTCTTAAAGAAGAAATTAAAGGAATATCATCCAGTGGTTCCCCTCCCTTATACCAGTAAATATTAGATAAGCAAGAGCAGCCACAAAAAGCCCAGAAGGATAGATATCACTAAGCCCCATTGTTTACTGACCTCGTCCCAGTGTCCGACCCAGTTCAATCTGCTTCTCATGGATGAAAATATCTTCCAACTTCTGCTTCAAAGCGTCGCTAATTCCCAAAGTGTCAACTGCATTCAAACAACAACAACACAGAATTACAAGGGTAGAAAGGAATTACAGATGTTAATTTACACCGAAGACAGACACAAAATGCTGGAGCAACTCAGCGGGACAGGCAGCATCTCTGGAGAGAAGGAATGGGTGACGTTTCGGGTGGAGACCCTTCTTCGGACTGGGTGAATTCAGAATCACTGGGTGTGGGGCTGCAGACAACCACAAGCTGTGGAGCCAAACATCAAGGGTCAGTAAGTTACTGAAGGGGATTCTGAGAGATTGGATCTACCTGCATTTGGAAAAACAGGAACGGATTAAAGATAGTCAGCATGACGTTGTGTGTGAGAAATCGGGGCGGTAGACACGGTCTACATGGTCTTTAGCAAGGCTTTTGACAAGGTCCCACATGGTAGACTGACCCCATGTTAGATCACATGGGACCCAGGGTGAGTTAGGCAGTTGGATAAAAAATTGATGGTTTAGGTTTGGATATATTATTGTCGTGTATACTGAGGTATGGTGACAAGTTTGTTTTGAACGCTCTCCAAACAGATCAGATACATTGTACATAAACACAATCAAGTCAAACTCAAATTCAATAAATAGAGCAAAGGGGAAGATACTTATTACAGGAGTTAGTTCGCAACATTGTAGCACATCAGTTCCTCAGACTAAGCCAATGAGGTAGAAGTGAATCGGACAGTAACTTAGCTTATGGAAGGACCATTTAGAAGCCTGATAACAAGGGGAAAGAAGCTGATCCCGAATGTGGTAGTGCACACTTTGAAACTTCTGTACTTCCTGCTGGATGGGATCAGGGAGAAGAAGGAATGGCCGGGGTGGGACAGGTCTTTGTTGGCCGCTTCTCCAAGGCAGAGAGAATCGTAGACGGAGAACATCTACAGCTCTCCGCTATTTCTTGGGGTCTTGTGCAGAGCTGTTCCCAAACCAAGCTGGAAAGCAACACGAAAGTATGCTTTCAAAGATGCATCTGTGGAAGTTTGTAAGAGTTAATGGCAACATGCCAGATGTCCTCAGTCTCGTAAGGAAGTAGAGACATTGATGTGCCTTCTTGGTTGTTGCATCAATGTGGTTGGTCCATGACAGATCATTGGTAATATTCACGCCAGGGAACTTGAATCACTGTAGAGGGTGATGGTGGTGGGTTGGTTTAGTGTTTGAAGGCCTGTGAGCCATGGTGTGCTACAGGGGTTTGTTTAAATTATCCAGATGAGAATATAGTTGGCTTAGTACGTTTACAGATTAGTTTAGTTTAGAGATACAGCGTAGAAACAGGCCCTTCGGTCCACTGAGTCCGCACTGACCAGTGATCCCCTCACATTAACACTACCCTACACACACTATGGGCAATTTTACATTTATAGCCAAGCCAATTAACCTACAAACCTGTACGTCTTTGGAGTGTTGGAGGAAACCGAAGATCTCGGAGAAAACCCACACAAACTCCTTACAGACAAGCACCCATAGTCAGGATCAAATACGGGTCACTGGCGCAGTAAGGCAGTAGCTCTCCCGCTGCACCACCATGCCGCCCTGAGAGATGAGACCGAAGATGGTACTGTGGTGGCCAATGAAGAAGGTTGTCTAATGTTACAAAAAGATCTAGATCATCTGAGAAAGGCAGGTTGGTGAATGAGGCATATGGCACTCTTGTCTTCATTGGAGAGGGCACTGACTACAAAAGCTGGGACATCATGTTACAGCTGTGTAGGGCGACTCTAGTGAGAATACTCCACGACCATTGAGTGCTGTTCTGGTCACCGTGACTAAGCATGAGGGGTGCACAAAAGATCTATAAGGATAGACACAAAATACTGGAGTAACAGTGGGCCAGGCAGCATCTCTGGAGAGAAGGAATGGGTGACGTTTTGGGTTCAGACTTGACCCGAAATGTCACCCATTCCTTCTCGCCTGTTACTCCAGCATTTGTGTCTATTTTCGGTTTAAACCAGCATCTGCAGTTCCTTCTTACACAGATTCATAAGGATGTTGCTGTGATTGGTGGGCTTGAGTTATGGGGAGAGGCTGGATCGGCTGCAATTATTTTTGCTGGAATGAAGGCGACTGAGAGGTGACCTTAGTGAGTTTTATAAATTCATGAGAGGGGCATAGATAGAGTGAAGGGTTCCTGTCTTTTTCCCAGGGTAGGAGACTCTAAAACCAGAGGGCATAGATTTAAGGTGAGACGTGACAGATTTAAAGGGGACTTGAGAGGCAGGTTTGTCACACAGAGAATGGCAGTACATGGAAACAGCAGCCAAAGTGAGTAGGTACACAAAAATGCTGGAGAAACTCAGCGGGTGCAGCAGCATCTATGGAGCGAACAAAAGATTTCCTTCGCTCCATAGATGCTGCTGCACCCGCTGAGTTTCTCCAGCATTTTTGTGTACCTTCGATTTTCTAGCATCTGCAGTTCCTTCTTAAACAAAAGCCAAAGAGAGTAGTAAGGTAGGCACTATTATAACATTCAAAAAATATTCGGACGGTTTCATGGATAGGAAAGATGTTACAGATATGGGCCAAATGCAGGCCAATGGGACTAGCTCAGTCCCATTTTGAGCTAGTCTCTGTGTTGTACATCCCTGTGACTCTATGACTAAAACAACTAGTTTGCCAGGGTTGAGTGAGGAAGTGCGAGAGGAATTATTATTTTTATCTTGTTGCTTGTTAACTGAGAGCAGTTTTCACCAGCACAGGGGTGATTAACACTGAAATAAACGTCTAAAAATATCAAACAGCTACAACTCACCTCCATCTAAAGTTAGACTCTTTAGTAATGCATTGTTACCGTCACCTCGATCAAACTTTCCGCTATATGTCAGTGGATTATCACAAGCTTAAGCCGTATTGGCTTCAACAGCGCTAGAATCAATGGCTCTGATGCTGAATAAAATTCTCTGGCGTAAACACAATAGATATTGCCTGCTCCAGCTTGGTGTTGCTTTCACAATATGATTAACACAACGAGCGGATGGTGCGGTCTTTGTACTTCACACCGAGGGAAGAGAGTGTGTGGAACAGGCTGCCACAGTCAGCGGGGGTGGATTACGTCAGCAGGTTTAAGACAGAGGCTGGATTCACACCCGAGAAAATGGGAGAGATATAAATGGTGGATGAAAATTGCAGTCAGCAAAGTGTGTAGAGGTGTGTTTAACACGCCCCCTCCACCGTGTGTGTGTGTGTGTGTGTTCTTTCCACTCAGCCACCAAAATAATGTCACGGACCTGGTTCACATCTGCATTTCATTAAGAAATAAACGTTCAGTAATCATACATTGAGGCACCCTAGTCAACTCTTCAATTAGTCCCTCACCTGCTTTTTCCCAACAGCACTACAATATTCTCCTAATGAAGTAGTTATTCGATTCCTATTCAACATTCATCGCTATCATTCTTTCAGCTCCACGTCATGTTGACGAGTAAGAAGACTTCTTCTTGTCTTTCACTAAAGTCCATTGGTCACTGATTCCTCCAAACTACAATTATCTGATATCCTTCGTTCATCTCTGGATTCTTGTCTACTGTTGTCTGCCATGTTTAATTTTTTGAAAGCTACCTTGAAAAGACTAGGCTTGTATTCACTGGAGTTTAGAAGGATGAGGGGTTATCTTATAGAAACATGTAAAATTATAAAAGGACTGGACAAGCTAGATGCAGGGAAAATGTTCCCAATGTTGGGCAAGGCCAGAACCAGGGGCCACAGTCTTAGAATAAAGGGGAGGTCATTTAAGACTGAGGTGAGAAAAAAAAAATTCACCCAGAGAGTTGTAAATTTGTGGAATTCCCTGCCACAGAGGGCAGTGGAGGCCAAATCACGGGATGGATTTAAGAGAGAGTTGGATAGAGCTCTAGGGGCTAGAGGAATCAAGGGATAAGTGGAGAAGGCAGGCACGGGTTATTGATTTGGGACGATCAGTCATGATCGCAATAAATGGCGGTGCTGGCTCGAAGGGCTGAATGGCCTCCTCCTGCGCCTATTTTCTATGTTTCTATGTTTCAACTCAGAGAATGGCTTGATGCATGAATGGAATTCTAAGAATTGAATGTTGCACAGGGTATGACTTTGATACATTGCTGTATCAAACACTGTTGGTTAGCTTGAGAATGGCAGGCTCAATAACGGATGTTCTGTTGTTATCTCCGCCTGATCTGAGAGGCAGTATGTGCAACAACACGGTTAGAACCCACCTACACTGTACAGGTGAGGATACGATGGTGTATCTTAAGACCTGGTAGTTTATTTATAAATTTAGGCAATCCAGGAAGATCAGGTCCTGGGATACCAGTGAGTGGATCATGGGGCCTCTGTGTGTGTGGTGTTGTCCCAGTAGACCAAGATTGTTCTGGTGGAGCAAGAACCCAAGGATTACATCTCAGGTGGGAAAGTGGTAGATGGATCTGTGCAAAGACGAATGATGAGAAAGTGAGAAATTAAGGCACAGTTTACGGAAGGGAAGAGAAGGGAAGAGGGAAGGGAAGGGAAGAGAAGGGAAGAGAAGAGAAGGGAAGAGGAGGGGAGGAGGAGGAGGAGAAGAGAAGAGGAGAAGGGAAGAGAAGAGAGAAGAGAGAAAAGAGAGAAGAGAAAGAAGAGAGGGGAAGGGAAGAGGAGGGAAGAGGAAGAGAATGGAGAAAAGAGAGGGGAAGAGAAGAGAAGGGAGAAAAGGGAGAAGGAGAAGAGGTCAAGGTGCAAGACAGCATGAGGACAGATGCAAGGTCAATGACTGATAAACTTTGAGTGTGATATTTTTAGTGTACCAATTATAGGTTTATTAGATATTTGTTATTGAGAATTATGTTCACTATATACTGCCCCACTGTGTGTTCCAAATGATGGAGATAGTTGTGTTAAAGCAACAGTTAGAGTGAAAGACAGCAGACAAACATACCGAGACCCAACAAGAGCAGAGGTAGTTGCCAGAATCAATGTTAACTGAAACAGATACTTCTATGATGTTAAATCAATTTTTGGAATGACATTTTCTCTTGCCCTGGACACCCAAAATAAAGGAGCCAACGGAGGCACATTTGGATGTCAGAGGGAGGGTGGAAAGGTAGGCTGAGATTCTGCGAAAATTAACATTGTAGCCGGACCGGGAGATAAGAGGGGAAGTTTAGTTTAGGTCGTTGCAAGCTATCTAGTCAGTGGAAAGACAATACATGATTACAATCGAGCCATTTGCAGTGTACAGATACATGATAAGGGAATAACGTTTAGTGCAAGGTAAAGCCAGTAAAGTTCAATCAAGGATAGTCCGAGGGTCACCAAAGAGGTAGATGGTAGTTCAGGACTGCTCTCTGGTTGTGGTAGGATGATTCAGTTGCCTGATAACAGATGGGAAGAAACTGTCCCTGAATCTGGAGGTGTGCATTTTCCCACTTCTAAATCTTTTGCCCGATGGGCGAGGGGAGGAGAGGGAGTGGCCAGGATGTGACTCCTCCTTGATTATGCTGCTGGCCTTGCCGAGGCAGCGTGAGGTGTAAATGGAGTCAATGGAAGGGAGGTTGGTTTGTGTGATGGTCTGGGCTGCGTCCACAATTTGCTGCAAAGTGTAGAAGTGGTGATCTAAGAGAGCAGCAGGCCGGAGGAGGTAAGAGGCATGATATGCACAAAGCGGACATTAGTTTGAATAAAGACTCATCACGAACTCGAAGATAGAAACAAAATGCTGGAGTAACTCAACGGGACAGGCGGCATCTCTGGAGAGAAGGAATGGGTGATGTTTCGGGCTGAGACCCTTCTTCAGACTCTTCATCATGAACTCCTCAGGGAGTTTCAGAGCTGCGACAGTGGTTCAGAAATATCCTTTCAGTCCAGAACTACCCTAGATGTTAGGAAATGTTGACCACAGAGGCGACACGTGACACTACTTAGGATGGTGACTGAAAATCCGGTTTGACAACACATTTTCTGACATTCAATGTCATAAAGGTAGCAGGTCACCTGAGGGACAAATTGTTGGGAGAATAACATAAGGTGGGTGATTGGAGGAACTGACAGAGACACAGATGCCAACAGACCAAAGAAAGGAGAGATACCTGCTGGCAAAGCTGTTGGTACATAAACATAAAGTTATATTTGGTTGGCTCAAAGTGACTCCCAGAGGTGACAGAAGTGTAGGAGAGGAGAATGTGGAAGTGACTGGGATCTTCCATGACCAGGATTAAAGTTTTTTTTTAAAGGGGAAGATTGTGAAGGGCAGCACGGAGGTGCAGTGGTAGAGTTGCTGCCTTACAGCGCCAGAGACGCAGGTTCGATCCTGACTACGGGTGCTTGTCTGTACGGAGTTTATACGTTCTCCCTGTGACCTGCACGGGTTTTCGCTGGTTTCCTCCCACACTCCAAAGCCGTCCAGGTTTGTAGGTTAATTGGCTTCAGTATAATTGTAAATTGTCCCCAGTGTGCGTAGGATAGCGTTAGTGTGCGGGGATCGCTGGTCGGCGCAGACTGGGTGGGAGGAAAGGCCTGTTTCCGCGCTGTATCTCTAAACTAAACTGTGGCAGCAAAGAATCAAAAAGCCATCCAACTCACGTACATGTAGCCTCAATGCGCATTGATCCTCTACGGTTGTAGCTGCGTCCTGCCCTGTACTGCACCACCTGGCCCACTCCATTGGATGCAGCGGCTGGAGCAAAGGCAGGTCTGTGGGGGGAATGACTTGAACAATTAGCACCAGTCACAAAACAATGCAGCACACTGAATGGTGTGCATCTCTGAGTCACTGAGTCACGCCAGCAATAACCATTCACTGCCTAGACTATCTCATTTCTCCTCTTCGAACATGTCTGCAGCACACGGGACTGCAGGTGCTGGAGACTGGAGCAAAGAGCAGGTCAAGTCAAGTCAAGATAGTTTATTGTCATGTGCCCCTGATAGGACAATTAAATTCTTGCTTTGCTTCAGCACAACAGAACATAGTAGGCATTGACTACAAAACACATGAATAAATAAACTGATAAAGTGCAAATAACAGATAATGGGTTATTAATGTTCATTGTTTTGTCCGAGCCAGGTTTAATAGCCTGATGGCTGTGGGGAAGTAGCTATTCCTGAACCTGGTTGTTGCAGTCTTCAGGCTCCTGTACCTTCTACCTCAAGGTAGCAGAGAGATGAGTGTGTGGCCAGGATGGTGTGGGTGGTGTTACTAGAGTTACTGAGTTACTGGTGAAATTCAGCGGGTCAGGTAGTCTGTGGATGGACAGGGACAGCCAACATTGCGTGGTGAGGTTGGGTTTGGTGCAGAGCCGGGAGAGCTGTGCATTTGGATGGGGTGAGTGTGGAGCTGGTGAGGGGGGAGTGGAGAAGTCAAGGTGGTTGCAATTATGGCAGCACTTAGAAAATAAAAGATCAAGAGAGGGTAGAAGGCCAGAGGGCGGTGTCCAAGACAAAGAGGAGTGGTGGAGGTGGTAGAAAGGGCCATCAGTGGAGGGGGTAGTGATGGGGGGTGGGGGATGAGCATTCCTTGCCAAACAAATAAACACAGAGGAGTCAAGGGTGTTTCATTCCAAAAACGGAATAATGAAACTCTTACTTGCAGTAGCACAACAGATGTGGAAACATAAACCCATAATAAAGAACAACAAAAAGTTCAGTATATATTTCACACACAGATATACATATATACACACACACACACACACACACACACACACACACACACACACACACACACACACATATATATACACACACCCATATACACACACACACACAAACACACACACACACACACATATATATACACACACACACACATATATACACACACACACACACACACACACACACATATACACACACCCACACACACACACACACACACACACGCATATATATATATATATACACACACACACACACACACACACACACACACACATAGCACAATGGGCTAAGAGTTCGGCTGGCGACCCGGAGGGTAGCCGGTTCAAATCCCGCTTGGAGTGCATACTGTCGTTGTGTCCTTGGGCAAGACACTTCACCCACCTTTGCCTGTAATGGAATGTTACGGCGGCAGGCGCGGGCACACCGCGACGCCCTGTGTCTCCCTTTCAAGGGAGATGCTAAAAATGCATTTCGTTGTCTCTGTACTGTACACTGACAATGACAATAAATTGAATCATTTCATTTTCATCATCATATATACACACACCCATATACACACACACTCACACATATATATACACACACCCATATATATACACACACACACATATAAACACACACACACACACACATATACACACACACACACATATACACATACACACACATGATTTGAGGTTGGTTGGACAAAGGCCAGAGATGAAGAGACAAAAGGTATGTGATCAGGATAGAAGAGGTGGGAATTGTGAAGGAATATGTGGAAGTGGACAGGAGTAGGGGGAAAGGGAAAATTGGGTGCAAATCAATGGAGCACAGGTTCAGGGAAGACAAGGGTGAAGAAAGGGGGTGTAGAGAATGGGGCAGGATTGTCTAATGGTTAACAACCTAATAATGGAGAATTCAATGTTCACCCTGTTAGGTTGCAAGCTGCCCAAGTGGAATATGAGGCGCTGTTCCTCCAGTTTGCATGTGGCCTCACTCTGTCAATGGAGGAGGCCCAATACAGAGTGGGAATGGGAAGAGGAGATAAAATGGTTCGAACAAGAGGGCAAAGGTTTATGGCGAGAGGAGAAAGATTTAAAGGGGATCTGAGGGACAAGTTTTGTCATACAAAGGATGATTGCTACATGTAATGACCCTGCCAGAGGAAGTGGTAGATGTGGGTGTAATTACATTTAAGATGGATAGGGCAGGTTTGAAGAAGGATCTGAAGATGGCTGAAGATAGGTCTCGACCCAAAACGTCACCCATTCCTTCTCTCCAGAGATGCTACCTGTCCCACTGAGTTACTACAGCATTTTGTGTCTGTCTTAGGAGAGGCTTAGATGGATATGGGGCAAGCACAGGCAAATGTAATTAGTCTGAATACGCATGTTGGTTGGCATGGACTTTGGGTCTGTTTCCGTGCTGTATTACTCTGTGAATCTTAGATCGTAAAGCAGTTGATCGAGAGGAGGGTCAATTAAGTAGGTTTCAAGGAAGTTCTTCAAAGAAAGTACAGTAGATGAGCAGAGGAAATCCTAAGCCCAGGGCATCTCTGCCTGTGTTAGTACACTAAGGCCAAGCGATGGCCGCCCACTCACCCAAACTGCAGCTCCTTTTTCCTGATGTGGTAGACCACAAGCAGAACGCTGATTAGAGTTATGGCTGCACAGAGGATGCCGATGATCAAAGGCGCCCATGATATCCGTGGTCTTCGGCGGCCTGCAATGTACAAGTCACGAATGAATGAATGAATGAATACTTTATTGTCACATGTGACAAGTCCCAGTGAAATTATTTGTTTGCATGCCCAAGGTATGCAAATAGTCATTACATAAAGGGCGCTTTCAAAGTTACAAAGTATCCCGCGCCAGGTCCCCTTTAGTTCCCCCCCCCCCCCCCTCAAGACAGTCCCCCCATGCCAACTCTTCCATTGATCTTCCGCCCCCTCACGGTAGTCCCCCCATGCCGGGGCCTCCTTTGCTCTTCCCCCCGGCAGCGACGTCCTCACTGCCACATGGTCTGTCCCTGTCCGTCGTTTGGTTCCAAGCCCAGAAAAGGCAGAGCAGTCAGAGCTCAATAATGGGCAGGAGGGTAAAGTCTGGAGGGCGAGGGTGAGCGGCAGGGTGTGGGTGAGCCGCCTGCTCGTGCACGTTTGTGCCAACGCTCCTTCACATGGGAAGCATCCCCCGCTCTGGGAAAGAAGCAGATCTTTCACACGACCCCTCTCTCTCCCCCCCACCCCCACCCCTAGCTCGCTTCTGTTCACCGAGCGACGGCCACTGGTAGGTGTGTTCTGAGGGGGGGGGGGGGGGGGGTAAAGTCTATTAGAAAGCTGCAACAGATAGCATTGAAAACATAACACCATGATTTATAGTTAGAAGGATAATAACACCAGCAGTTAGTTCAACCTCTGGGTGTTAACACATTGGCGCACACATTGTTGTGCACCTTTACAGATGGTCACCAGGCTGTTGCAACTACTAGCGATTGTCATTATTCTTGAACCATCTACTGCAAACCTCAGTAGCCCCCGAACATAACTGAACAGCTACTATGCATTTGGAACTGAGAATAGGTCTTGGAGGGGGCGGGGGGGGGTTGCTGGGAAATAGACTTGTTGTGGTCAATATGACGATACGGGACGATACAATACAATACAACTTGATTTAGTTGGTCTGCCAACAGACAACGATACAGTTACAAGGTATTGAAAGCGTCATGTGCATTCTAATGAGAATGAAATTTAAGTGACCAGTTATCATAATCTTGCACAAACGTGAAACTAAATTATTAAAACCCAGGACGATGAATGTACAAAGATGGGGGAGGGGTCAGAAGATGGCGGGAGGGGGGGGGGCATCAGAAGATGGGCGGGGGGGAGGGGGGACACACTTCCAAAAGGTGCCAGATCATGGGCTTGGCATCAAGACTGGAGGTCATCGAGTACGAGGGTCGTGAGCAGCAAGGATAGAAATTAGGCAAAAATATCAGGACACGGGAGTAACGAGAGGTTGTTTTGTTGGGATGGGGACCTCACGGATTGATACTACGGCAACTGCTTTGCTTAATTTACAATCATGATGGGCTGGTGTTTGCGGGGTCAATTTCCAACCCTGCCGACGTCACTGTTGGTTTTACCTTGCACTGCACGTTATATGCTTATCATGTATCTATACACTGTAAATAGATCGATTGTCATCATGTATTGTCCTTCCACTGACTGGATAGCACACAACAACAGCTTTTCACTGTATCTCGGCACAGGTGATAATAAATTGAACTGAACTGAACTTAAGTTAAAGAGGTATTGGGGAGGAAGGAACTGCAGATGCTGGTTTACACCGAAGATGTAAACCAGCATTTGTTTGGTTGTTTTGTTGTTCCGCGAGCATTGCCATTTCATTTCACTGCACATCTCGTATGTGTATGTGACAAATAAACTTGACTTGACTTGACTTGAGATAGACATAAAGTGCTGGAGTAACTCAGCGGGACTGGCAGCATCCCTGGAGAGAAAAAACGGGTGACGTTTCGAGTCGAGATCCTTCTTCAGACCCGGGTCTCGACCCGACACGTCACCCGTTTTTTCTCTCCAGAGATGCTGCCAGCTGAGTTACTCTGGCAATTTGTGTCTGGCCTAAAGTTAAAGAGGGAATGGAAATGATTGGGAAGCTCTTCCAACAAACCAGACCAGACACAGGTGCTCTCCTCCTGTGCTGCACGATAAACATGGGAGGTGAGATGCTCACTCTCGGGGCTGTGTTGTCACAGTGCGATTCATTAGACCCCAGCCTTACTACTCACCCGCGAGAGATAGCTTCCTTTACCTTGCTCCTGACCTAATAGACGCGCTGGTGCACTCCATGGGCCGCGTCCGACTGCCGTCCGTGCACACACTCGAAACAAATCATTCTCGGAAGGATGGACAGAGGGCAAGATAGCTTGGGTCCCTGCTGCGACTGAGATCTCCTGCAAAGCAACACATCGCCTCACGTTATTCAAGGGAAAAGGTACAACGACGTCACCTACTACCGCAGCGTAAGCCTCACAAGTGTCTCGTAGGTTTGGAGTGGGACGGGCCGGGCCACGGCCAATGGGACCTGCTTGGATGGGACATCTTGGACGGCATGGATGAGTGGGGCCAAAAGGCCTGCTTCCATGCTCATTGGGAATAGGAGTGAAATAGAAACATAGAAACATAGAAAATAGGTGCAGGAGTAGGCCATTCGGCCCTTCGTGCCTGCACCGCCATTCAATATGATCATGGCTGATCATCCAACTCAGTATCCTGTACCTGCCTTCTCTCCATACCCCCTGATCCCTTTAGCCACAAGGGCCACATTAGGCCGAATTAGGCCATTCGGCCCATCTAGACTACTACGTCATTCAATCATGGCTGATCTATCACTCCCTCCTAACCCCATTCTCCTGCCTTCTCCCCATAACTTCTGACACCTGTATTAGTGCGGGTGATATTGGCCAGAAATGGTTCTGCATCGACTGAATGTATCACACACAAAGCTCATCTTATAATCACAATGACTGCCCAGCTCAAAGTATTTTAGTCTCCCTGGAGACCACTGGCATGATTCACAAAGCTCTGCAACTCTTTTCAGTTCTCAAAGGGCTTCTAATTCATGGCTGATGCTGCAATTAATTCAGCCGCTCTCTCTTAATCTTCTCCTGCCATGGGAAAACCGTTTAATCTAGGCTCGGTAATCGAGATGTAATCACCGCATGACAGAAGTACACAACATTTCTGACCGTCGCGTATCACAAGCAAGTTAGTCACTAAATGGGTGTGCAGTCCGAATGGGGAGGAGATCACGGTGGCGCAGCGGTAGAGTTGCTGCATTACAGCGCTTACAGCACCAGAGACCCGGGTTTGATCCCAACTACGGGTGCTAGTCTGTACGTTCTCCCCATGAGCCTGTGGGCTTTCTCATAGATCATCAGTTTCAATCCACACTCCAAAGATGTACAGGTTTGTGGGTGTTTAAGAAAGAACTACAGATGCTGGAAAAATCGAAGGTAAGACAAAAATGCTGGAGAAACTCAGCGCGTGCGACAGCATCTATAGAGCGAAGGAAATAGGCGACGTTTCAGGTCGGGTCGGGTCTGAAAAGGGTCTCGACCCGAAAGTCGCCTATTCCTTCGCTCCACAGACGCTGCCTCACCTTATGAGTTTCTCCAGCATTTTTGTCTACCTGCAGGTTTGTAGGTTATTTGGCTTGGTATAAATGTAAAAAAATTGGCCCTAGTGTCGGATAGTGTTAATATGCGGGCATCGCTGGTCGGCGCAGACTCGGTGGGCCTGTTTCCGCGCAGTATCTCTAAACTAAACTACAAATCACATCTCTGTCTTCAAAACTGGTGGATTTGGTGTTTTTAAATCTCATTTATTGTTGAATGCCAAGTAATGGTGCAACATAAATTACAGACTAGATCAGACGGGAGATAAGAGACACAGACAATTAGTGAAGACGGTCTAGGCTATTAAATGAGGACTGGATGGAAATGGAAATTACTGGTAGATCTAGATGAATGGATTGGAAACGGTACAGATTATACGTTAGTTTAAAAGAGAAAAGATAATTTAATTTCTTGGTCAATCATTTTATTTCGTAATGTCCCGGGAGAATGTGATAGGAAACAAACAGCCTACTGGTGCAGTTAGTGGAGCTGCTGCCTCACAGCTCAGGCAACCCAGGTTCAAGGCTGACCTTGAGTACTGTCTGTGTGGAGTTTGCACGTTCTCCCTCTAAAGAAGGGTCTTGGCCCTGAAACATCACCCATTCCTTCTCTCCAGAGATGCTGCCTGTCCCGCTGAGTTACTCCAGCTTCTTGTGTCTATCTCCCTCTGACCATGTTTACCCCGGGTGCTCCGGTTTAATAATAGAGGTCATAGACGTGTGGGTGGGTAGGTTAATTGCCCAGTGTGAATTACTCCATGTATGTAGGGTAAACCTGCACCTGGTGGCGCAGTGGTAGAGTTGCTGCCTTACAGCGGCGGAGACCCGGGTTCAATCCCGACCATGGGTGCTGTCTCCACGGAGTTTGTACTGTTTGTTCTCCCCGTGACCGCGTGGGTTTCTCCGTGATCGGTTTCCTCCCACACTCCATAGACGTACAGGTTTGCAGGTTAATTGGCTTGGCTTATGTGTAAATTGTCCCTAGTGTGTGTGTAGGATGGTGTTAATGTGCGGGGATCGCTGGTTGGTGCGGGTTCGGTAGGCCAATGGGTCTGTGTCCGCGCTGTATCTCTAAACTAAACTAAACTAAACTAAATGGCAGAATGTGTGGGAAGGGGAAATTAATAAGAAGGTGGGGAAAAAATGGGTCAGGGTGAGATTAGTATAAAAACCGATGCTTGATGCTTGACCTGTACTCAGTGGGCCCAATGGCTGCTTCCATGCTGAATCTTCCCACAACACTCCGACTCTATTAATTAAGGGTTATATTAACTAACGTTTATAAGACTGAGAAAGGATTTCAGAAACGTACAACATTCTCACTGACTTGACAGCCTACCTGTTCTTGATGTGTGTGGGTGTGTGTGTGTGTGTGTGTGTGTGTGTGTGTGTGGGGGGGGGGGGGGGGGGGGGAGGCTGTTTCAGTACCAGGGATCACAGATCTAAGGTTAAGGAATTGCAAGAAGTTGCAGAGTTGTGGCTGTAGCCCGGACTCCCCACCACTGACTGCACTGTCTCGGGAAAGCAGTCAACATAATCAAGGACCTTTCTCATCCCGATCATTCCCTCTTCTTCCTGCTCCCATCTAGCAGAAGATACAAAAGCTTGAATTATGTACCACCAGACTCATGATTAGCTTCTTCCCTCTATTATCAGACTTCTGAACAGTTCTTCCCGAAGGTAACGATCTTCCAACCTACCTCATTGTGGACGTTGGACTTTTTCTCTGGAACTGTAAATGCTACAATGCAGTAACACCATATTCCGCACTCTGGTATTTTTCTCTTTGCACTTCTACGTGGCTTGATTGTACCCATATACAGTATTATCTGATTTCATTGGAAAGCAAACATTTTCCCCTGTATCTCAGTATACGGGACACTAATAAACCGTTGCCACACCAGTACCAATAAGGAGTGATCCATCAATCAGTGAGATGTGGAGACATTATTGTTTCCCAGTCACGAGTGAACCTGTGGAATTCTCTCCCACTGAAAGCAGTTGAAGCCAAATCACTAACTGTGTGCTAGGAAGGAGTTAGATATTCTTCTGTGGCTTTGAAGGATCAATGGGTGTGCGTGGAGAAAGCTGGAACAGAATTGGAATGACCGGCTGTGAATGGCAGAGTAGGCTTGAAAGCCTGAATGACCTATTCCTGCCCTACTGTATGAGCACCAGGTTGAGCACAGAGAAAAATACCAGAGTGCAGAATATTGTATTACTGCATTGCAGCATTGCAGTTCCAGAGAAAAAGCCCCAACGTATGCAATGAGGTAGGTTCTAAGATCGGGCATACACTTTAGCTTAGGGAAGAACTGTTCAGACGTCTGAAAAATAGTGGGAAGAAGCCAATCATGAGTCTGGTGGTACATATTTCTTGATCTGTACAGCTGCATGCAGGGCACCCACTGGCCTCCTTATAAAACTGCATTCACAAATCAAATGCAGAATGGAGCAATTAATCGTCTAGCCCCTCAAATGCCTCCCAGAGCCTGTCATTTCCCCAAACGTTTAGCCCCACTCTGTCTGCATAGAAAATGCCACTACTAAATAAAAGAAACGACAAAACCACATTCCCTAACCATCTCCCCCGAGGAGAACTGCAATTTATTATTAATCTCAATGTTTGTTTGTCCACCCACACACAGAAATACTGTTTGGGAATCGGTCTATTTTTAGCAGCCTGGAAGGGAAACTTTCATCTCCTCAGACAGGGCAGATCTAACGTGCAGCCTTTCCTTTCACTGGATGCCTGAAGCAGTAGCTGTTCCAAAGAGGGGTGAGTTTTTTCTCACACTTGTGTCCTTTCTACGTACATGCCATTGATCCTTCTGCATGCGACGGTGCTTTTAAATAAGCAAGAGGAACAGCAATAAATCAGCCACCCCTCAGAAGGTTGTGGAAACCAAGCCAATGGATATTTTTAAGAGAGGGAGAGCGAGAGAGCGAGAGAGGGAGAGGGAGAGGGAGAGGGAGAGAGAGAGGGTTATCGGCAAGCCTGGGGAAGGTTAAAAATATCAGAAAGACAGGAAGCCTTGCAAATGACATCATTATATTGTTGGAGATTGGCGATAACCACTGATGGCTTTAAGGGCTTGTCCCACTTTCAAGACCTAATTCACGACCCTTTTTACTCGTGGACATTTTTCATCAGGCTATAAAAATGCCCCGACCTGCTTGATGCCACGAGTACCTACGACTAGCATCACGACCTGCTACGACCTACCCACGACCTCCTGCGACCTCGTGACGACCATGCTGCGAGTATGAGTCAAGGGCAAACTCGGCAGAGGTCGTGAAAGTGGGACAGGCCCTTTAGTCGTGGCAATTGATTGGCAGAAAGGAGGCTTGGAGTTGGGACGGTGGGAGGAGGTGATGAGGAGCAGAAAGCGATCACATCATCTGTAGCCATGGACAATGGCCCGTATAGTAAAGCTTGGTTTCACAACACCATACACGGTAGGTTGACTGGAAAATGCACGATACGTACAATCCCAATACATCTAACATGTTATCAAGGAAGAGTATATCTACAAACAGCCACCTTTTTTCTCCCGGGCCCGGTCCATTCCACGATGTATCCAAGGAGAATGCCGTGTATATCCCTCGCTGGCACCTCGTTCCATTCGATCACCAATGACGAGCCGTTGTAGGAGTAGATGGCGTTCCTCGGCGCGGCACTGGGAGCTGTGGGGAAAGCAGGACACGTGTCACTGAGGGGATACGTTCCACCTCCAACATGTAACAACAGAAAGCATGAGTAACAGTGGCCAGCGTCCCACATACAAGGTGCTGCTGGCATCAGGTCAACAAGAGGTCCTAATTCCTCTCCAAGACGTACCACCACGCAGCAACAACAGGCCCACCACAAGTTGTTGCAAATGAGAGGATGTTACCACTGGTGGGAGAGTGATACAGGAGCATGGCTGCACGTACCATCAGACATAAGAACAGTTTTTATCGTCATGCCATCAGGTTACTGAACTCATAAACACATCATATATGTTGATTATTTTATTTATTATTGTCTTTTACCTACCATTATTACTTTTGTCTTATCTTTTTTTACCTTATTTTTATCCTTGTAATATCACTGCTGAGGTGACCCGTTGTCTTGTCAAACACATTTCATTGTACCGTTGACCCTGTGTTAACCTATATATGACAAATAAAACTGAACTGAACTGGTCTAGGACTAGAGGCCATAGTCTCAGTATTACAGGGCGTTGCTTTAGGAAGGAGATGAGGAGGAATTTCTTCAATCAGAGGGTGTTGAATCAGTGGAATTCTTTGCCACAGAAGGCTGTGGAGGCCAAGTCAGTGGATATTTTTTAATGCAGCGATAGATAGATTCTTGATTGGTACGGGTGTCAGGGTTTATGGGGAGAAGGCAGGAGAATGGGGTTTGGATGGAGAGATAGATCAGCCATGATTCAATGGCAGAGTAGGTTTGATGGGCCGAATGGCCTAATTCTGCTCCTATCACTTATGACCTTATCCACAGACTGCTGTAGAGTGCCCCCTGTGCGCGAGTGAGTGGTGGATCTGGGAACAATTGAGAGACATGTGAGGAGAATAGAATGGGCTTGCAGTGAATTGGTGCTTGATGGTCTGTGCGCGGGCTCAATAGGCTGAAGTGCCCGTTTTCATGCTGCGTGAATTTCCATTGCTGAGGAAATCTTTCATTCCAGATTTATTCAATTCCTGGAATTTAACCTCCACTTGCTGCAGTGGGATTTGAACTGGCTATAGCCGGCTGTAGCCCAGGCTATATGGATACCAGAGCAGTGCAGCAAGCTCAGCAGGCAGCAAAATGAGCATTAGTGCTCTGATGATTTTCTCTCATTATCATAAGGTCCAGAATTAGGCCATTTGGACCATTGGGTCTACTCTGCTATTCCATCATGGCTGATCTATCTCTCCCTCTCAACCCATTCTCCTGCCTTCTCCCCATAACCCTGACTTTACGAATCAATCCTTACTAATCAGGAACCTCCTCTTTAAAAATACCCAATGACTCCGCTGTCTGTGGCAATGTATTCCACAGATTCACCACCCTCTGCCTCCAGAAATTTCTCCCCATCACCTTTCTATAAAGGTAAGTTCTTTTATTCTAAGGCCGTGCCCTCTGGTCCTAGACTCTCCCATGACAGGAAACATCCACCCCACATCCACTCTTTCTCGGCCTCTCAGACGCTCGGGTCACCTCCTTCAGACGTCTGGAAGTGCGTCCACTTGCTGAACTCGGAAGGGCCGACCTCGTTGGTGCAGGCGAGCCGAACGCCACAGTTGGTGAACGGGCTCAGACCGTGGATGGTGTAGGTGAACGGCACGGCTGGAGTCGTCACCTTGAAGGAGACATTCACGTTTGAAGAGGCATTGAGCTTGTTCGGATCCAAAACCTGGAGAGGATAGAAAGAGAGAAAAAGGACACATATTTCATTCACATCGCAAATTATTCACAATTAGCTGGTGCTCGAAATGGGGCCAGGAAGTAACCAGGTACATTTAGATTCGACGCCGACACAGAAAGATGTGAAATCCTGTAATCTCCTACCGAACACTGCAAAACCACTTAATTTACATTGATTGTATATGCATTGGGTTCAGGCAAAGCTCCACTTAAAGTGGCAATTAAAGTTAGAGAGTGGTAAAGGAGATACATGGCATGCTTGCCTTCATCGGTCAGGGCATGGAGTATGGGAGTCAGAACCTATGTTGCATCTCTTTGGTTACCCCATTACAGGAAGGATGTGAAGGCTTCGAAGAGGGTGCTGAAGAGGTTTACTGGCCATTAGAAAGCTCTACGGATTGGAGGGTATTAGCTATAAAGACGGATAGACACAAAATGCTGGGCTAACTCAGCGGTACAGGCAGCATCTCTGGATAGAGGGAATGGGTGACGTTTCGGGGACGAGACCCTTCTTCACACCAGACTTGGATCGGTTAAATGGGTGCTCCGAAGGTTGAGTAGAAACCTGTTAGACGCATACACAATGATGAGAGGTATAGGTAGGGTGGACAGTCAGCACCTTTCCCCAGGGTGGAGGTCAAAGACTAGAAGACACAGCTTAAGACCAGAGGGGGAAAGTTTAAAGAAGTTGTGAAGGAAAAGTGTTTTTGCATGGAGGGTGGTGGGTGCCAGGAACGCTTTGCCAGGGGTGGTGGTGGAAGTAGATACAATAGTGGAGTTTAAGAAGCTTTTAGATACACACGTGGACATGAAGGAAATGGAGGGATATGGATCATGTGCAAACAGGGGATTAATTTAACTAAGCATCATGTTCGGCCCAAATATTGTGCGTTGAAGAGCTTATTCCTGTGCTGTACTGTTCTATATTCTATGTTTAAAGTGGTTCTCAAATCTACCCCCCACAATAAACTAACAAGAAGTTCAAGATTACCGGTATTCATTGCTTTAATACTATAATTGAAGAGCAACGGTAAAACAATTATTGCACTCTGGCTTTGCACAGTTTGAGTAATTGATACCACCACGGAGATTGTTTAGTTTAAAGAAACAGCGCTGAAACAGGCTCTTCCGCCCACCGAGTCCACACTGACCAGAGATCCCCGCACACTTACACTATCCTACACACATACTAGGGACAATTTACATTTATACCAAGCCAATTAACCTGCAAACCTGTACGTCTTTGGAGTGTAGGAGGAAACTGAAGATCTCGGAGAAAACACACGCAGGGGAGAACGTACAAACACCGTACAGACCCGGCACTCGTAGTCGGGATCGAACCCGGATCTGTGGCGCTGCAAGGTAGCAATGCTACCGCTGCGCCACCGTGCCGCCCTGTGGTGGTATCAATGCAAGAAATGTACGGTAGATTAAGCGACGCTGGGTCGTGTCCGTCCTGCAATTGTCCACTTCATCGTTCACCCGCATGTTCTGGAGTTGCTCAACGCTGAATCAATTCGTCAAATCTCTCATCTTCGTCACTATTTCAAATAGTGAAAGGCTTGGATAGAGTGGATGTGGAGAGGATGTTTCCACTCGTGGGAGAGTCTAGGACTAGAGGTCACAGCCTCAGAATTAAAGGCATTTTTTTTCGGAAGGAGATGAGGAAAATTGTCTTTAGTCAGAGGGTGGTGAATCTGTGGAATTCTTTGCCACAGAAGGCTGTAGAGGCCAAGTCAGTGGATATTTCTAAGGCAGAGATAGATAGATTCTTGATTAGTACGGGTGTCAGAGGTTATGGGGAGAAGGCAGGAGAATGGGGTTAGGAGGGAGAGACAGATCAGTCAAGAAAGGGAAAAAAAGTTGTTCGGCACGGACTTGTAGGGCCGAGATGGCCTGTTTCCGTGCTGTAATTGTTATATGGTTATATGGTTATAAGATTGAATGTTGGAGTAGACTTGATGGGCCGAATGGCCTAATTCTACTCCTATCACTTATGACCATATGACCAAACAGCTGAACTGAGAGAATCGTGAGATCACAACAACTTCTTCCCGATCGCCACAAGGTGTGCGATGTCAGAAGCCCAGTGGTGGCGGCCTCACACCCAGACTTTCCATTCTCACAGATCCCTGGTGTTAGTCCTCCACTTCGGAGTGCTGAGGGGCACAGGGCCCAACAGTCCAGGAGCCTCATCCAGGGTGAGGGAGAGGGCAAGCGTGCATGATGTGAGTGCAAGTGTGTGGGAGACGTGTGGGAGAAAGTGTGAGAGGAAGATTGAGGGAGTGAGTGAACCAGCAAGAGAAGGGGAATGTGTGAAGGCGTGCAGGAGACTGAGCCCGTGTGAGTGTGAAAGAGCGGAGAAAGTGTAACCAGAAATAAGGGGAAACAAGAGTAAGTAAATGAATGAGAATGAGTGACCCCGTGGGGCGGCACGGAGGCGCAGCAGTAGAGTTGCTACCATATAGCGGCAGACACCCAGATTCAATCCTGTCTGTACAGAGTTTGTACGTTCTCCCTGCAACCACATGGGTTTTCTCCGGGTGCTCTGATTTCCTCCCACACTCCAAAGACATGCAGGTTTGTAGGTTGAATTGCCTTTTGTAAATTGTGTGCAGAATGGAACTAGTTTACAAGTGATTGTTGGTTGGTGGTGATTTGGTGGGCTGAAGGGACTGTTTCCATGCTGTATACCTAAACCAGAATACAAAAATAAGTGTAAGAGGGTGCTGCCTTTCTGTTCTAATCTGTTTCCAGCAGTTCCGTAACATTTCGTGCACTGCGGGGCAAGTAAAACATAAGGAGACACCACGAGATCGCCTCTACTTCCTTAGAAAGCTCAGGAAGTTTGGCATGTCCCCTACAACTCTCACCAACATCTACAGATGCAACATAGAAAGCATTTTGTCAGGATGCATCGCAGCTTGCTTTGGGAATAGCTCCACCCACGACCGCAAGAAATTGCAGCGCATATGGTATAGAAGTGTGAAAACGCACACCTCCAGTTTCAGGGACAGTTTCTTCCCAGCTGTTATCAGGCAACTGAACCATCCTACCACAACCAGAGAACAGTGCTGAACTACTATCTACCTCTTTGGTGACCCTCGGACTATCCTTGATCGGACTTTGCTGGCTCTACCTTGCACTGAACGTTATTCCTTTATCATGTATCTAAAGACTGTAAATGGCTCGATTGTAATCATGTATTGTCTTTCTGCCGACTGGTTAGCACGCCCCAAATTCATTTGGGAAATGACTCCCATCAGCGTCTGTTTACCCTTGCAGTTTCTCAGCTCTACCTACGAGGACTCTGCATCTTCTGATCCTATGTCATATGTTGCTGAGGACCGAATTGCATTCCTTACCAGCAGAGCTACCCCACCCCTGCCCACCAGTCTGTCTCTCCGATATGACGTGTAGACTTGGATATTCAGCTCCCAGCTCCGATCCTCTTGCAGCCACGTCTCTGTAATGCCCACAACATCTTACCTACCAATTTCTAACTGTGCTACAAGCTCATCCACTTTGTTCCTTATACTACGTGCATTTAAATACACAACAAGGGTTTCGGCCCAAAACATTGCCTATTTCCTTCGCTCCATAGATGCTGCACCCACTGAGTTTCTCCAGCTTTTTTGTGTACCTTCGATTTTCCAGCATCTGCAGTTCCTTCTTAAACACTTATGTGATTTTAACCATCCTTACTCTCTTATCCCTCCTTAAGCTTTCCATCTTATTACTTCTGAAAACTTCTGTGACCTTTCCTGCACTCTCTTTTCCTTTAACTCCACCCTTACACTTCCACTTTGTTGACCCCCACTATTTAGTTTAAAGCTCTAACTACAGCCCTGGTTGTACGGTTTGCTATGAGTCTGGTCCCAGTCGGGGTCAAGTGCAGTCCGTCCTGTCTGAACAGGGAAGCCAGACTTTGCTTGGTTATCCACCCACACCTTATTGCACAAGGGGAGTGGAAAAGACTTCCCTCCCAAGCAGCATGGTGGCGCTGCGGTAGAGTTGCTGCCTTGCAGCACCGGAGACCCGGGTTCGATCCCGACTACAATACAATACAATACCATTTATTGTCATTTGACCCTCAGTGAGGCTCAAACGAAATTCCGTTTCCACAGCCATACAAACAAAAACAATTTCCTACAGACATACACACAATTTAATTCACACAAACATCCATCACAGTGGACCCACTGTGATGGAAGGCAAAGTCTTTTCTCTCCCCTGTTCTCCATTTCTCTCCCGATGTCCAAGCCCCAGGCGGGCGATGCTAAGTCCCACGGCCACTTTAGGCCGTGCCGGGCGATTTACGGCCCTGCTCCCGGTCTAAAAGTCACAGTGTTGGAGCCCCCGGCGGGCGCTGGAATGTTCCACGGCCATGAAGCCGCGCCGGGCGATGTACATCCCCGCTCCGGGTCGTTCCAACCCCGCGACACAGGCTGGCGAAGTCACAGAAAGACATGGGAAGCAGTCTCTCCACCCGGACCCACGAGCTCCCGATGTCCCAGTCCACCAGACCTGCGGCTGCGTTGCTGGAGCCTCCGAGCCCCAGGAGTCGAGTCGCAGCAGCGAGTCACTGCCGCTCCCCACGCTCCGAGGCCGGCCAGCCCCACGATGGTGAGTAGTCCGCAGCTCCGCAGTCTCCCGAGCCCCCGGGTCGTTCAGGTTGGAGGCCACTCCACGATGCGAGGCCCCAACGACAACGGAGACCCGACAGGGAAAAGGTCGGGTCTCCCGGACAGGGAAGAGATTTTAAACAGTTTCCCCGCCCCACCCCCCACATGTACACATTTAAAACCAGTATTAATAAAACACCAACACTACATTTAACTAGACAAAAAATAAATAAAAGACAGACAGGCTGTAGGGGGCGCTGCAACGGGCGAGTCGTGCCGCCAATCAATCGCGCACGCCTATGGGTGATGTCTGTACGGAGTTTGTATTTTCTCCCCGTGACCCGTGTGGGCTTTCTCCGAGATCTTCGGTTTTCTCCCCACGCTCCAAAGTGCAGGCTAATTGAATTGGTATAGTGTCAATTGTCCCTAGTGTGTGTAAGTTAGTGTTACCGCTGGTCGGTGTAGACTGGGTGGGCCGAAGGCCCTGTTTCCGCGCTGTATCTCCAGACCAAATTAAATGAAACTGAATGATCTAACTGGAGCACGACTTTGATCATGAGGCATTGAGAAATGATTTGTGCCCATAAGCAATCAAACCAACACACTGTCACCTGGCAAGTGCTGATAAAATGAAAATGCACCTTTTGGAAGGTCAATCTCAATCACAAATTGTTCGATAGCTGTGTAAAATAGAAGGAGCTGGCTGTAAACTAGGGTTAAAGTACTGAGGCAGACCTGCCTTTGTGAGATACACACATCAGAACACTCCGGCTTGTAAAAGCCACGACTACAGCAGTTGCTAAGCAACGACAACTAATGCACGCGTTTGTGCTGGAAAACCTGAGCAAAAAAACTGATCAAAATACCTCAGCAAAAAAAATCTATGTTGCTTTTCTCAGCGTGGTGCTGCAGGTGAACTTCACAGCCACATTAGCAGCTCGTGAATGAGAATCCTTCTCACTAAGCCTCATCTCATTGACTTTCCTTGGCCTCAGAGCCGCAGTGACCACATCTGGCCTTGGTGGACCCTTCCACAACTGGTCTTGCTGTCTACAAATGCCCGCTCAATTGGAGACAAAATGCTGGAGGAACTCAGCGGGTCGGGCAGCATCTCTGGATAGGTGATGTTTCGGGGGCGGGGCCATCCTCCATCCATTTTCGGCAGAGATGTTGCCTGACCCGCTGAGTTACTCCAACATTTTGTGTGTATCCATGGTAAGGCAGCATCTATAGTTCCTTGTTTCTCCAAACGCCCACTGTCGGATGGATTCATGGATTTGGTTCATGATAAGACGAAGACAAACACCTTACAGCCACTTCCTTTGCCTCAGTCTCCTGTGTACTAAGTCCTGTTTGCAGATTTTTGCCATAACGTGCTGTTCTCTGGAGCACATGCCCTCAATTCATGAATCTTTCATGATTACCAGCAGATCGCCACTTTCCATCCATTGGAATACACTCTGCCAAAATAGCAAAATGCAAAACGTGTATGATTTACAAAATGTATCTGTAACATTTTTCTTCATGGATGCATGCTTTCTGCAATTTGCGGACTACCTCCTCCTCTTTAGATTTTGATCTGCGGGCACTTTTTCTTCTTTTGACTCCTTAGGTTGAGAATCTGGTTGATCTATTGTGACTGGCTTCAGCCTCCATTGGTCGCTGTTTAGCAACTCTTCATCCTTGGGGGGGGGCACGGTGGCACAGCAGTAGAGTTGCTGCCTTACAGCGCTAGAGACCCGGGTTCGATCCTGACTACGGATGCTTGTCTGTATGGAGTTTGTACGTTTTCTCCGAGATCTTCGGCTTCCTCCCAAACTCCAAAGACGTACAGGTTTGTAGGTTAATTGGCTTGGTCTAAATGTAAAATTGTCCCTAGTGTGTGTAGAATAGTGTTAATGTGCGGGGATCGCTGGTCGGTGCAGACCTGGTGGACCAAAGGGCCTGTTTCCACGCTGTATCTCTAAACTAAAATAAAATAAATTACTTCTTCAGAAACCTGATGTACTTGTTAAACTAAGGCCCAAGTTCCCTCTTCATTGGGTGCATATAATCCCATGGCATAACTTTGAAAAAGAGCTAAGGCATTGGGTTCACTAGATCGGGTGGACAAAATGGCTTTCGGCACATTGGCCTTCATCAGTCAGAGCACTGTTTATAGATCGTGTTGCAGTTATACACGATGTTGGTGAGGCCGCATTTCAAATTATTGTGTTCTGTTTTGGGCACCATGTTATAGGAAAGATGTTGTCAAGCTGGAAAGGGTACAGAGAAGATTTACGAGGATGTTGCCAGGACTAGAGGGTCTGAGCTATAGGGAGAGGTTGAGCTGGCTACGACTCTATTCCTTTGAGTGCAGGAGGATGAGGGGCGATCTGATAGAGGTGTATAAAGTCATGAGAGGAATAAATTGGGTACACACATTGGGTCTCTTACCCAGAGCAGGGGAATCAAGAATCAGCGGAAATAGGTTTAAGGTGAGGGAGGAAAGATTTAATACGAACCTGTAACTTTTGTGATGGGTGTATGGAACGAGCTGCCGGAGGAGGCAGTTGAGGTCGGTATGCAACATTTAAGAAACATTTAGGCAGGTACATGGATAGGACAGGTTTAGAGGGATATGGGCCAAACACAGGCAGGTGGGACTAGTGTAGATGGGACATGTTCGACCAAAGGGCCAGTTTCCATTCAGTAAGACCCTATGACTCTATCATTGTCCTGGTCAATAATTATCCCTCCAACAACTTCATAGGATTGGAAACCTATTTATCTGATCATTATCACATTTCTGTCTGTGGAATCCGCCACATGTCCGTTGTAGTTACATTCCAAAGACAGTTACTGTAATTGGTTAAATAGGATGTAGGAAGTATTCTATCTTTATGAGATCTTTATGAGAGTCAAGAGCATTTTGTTGGCATATGTCCCAAACAGAATTTTACTTGCAGCAGCACAACAGAAAATGTAAACAATGTAATAAACAAAAAGAAGTGCGTGTATATATGTCTGTATGTATATATATATATATACACACATATATATATACACACACACACACACACAAATACATAGCATACATCAATCCATCAAACAAACAATAATAGTGCAAAAAGACAAAACCAATGTCCCCAAGTCTATGTAGTTCATAGCCTATTGGAGATTGTAGTGTTTAACAGTCTAATGGCTCTTCGCTTCTGTAGAACCTTTATAATTCCTTTGGAACTGAATCTTATTGCTAACACCCGTTCAACTGCCAGACGGGCTGTGGGAATCATAGAACGCCTACGACATAGAAAGAGAACATTCCCCCTTTTCCTCTGCACTGGTCAAAAAAAAAGCAATTCTCCCTCATCCTCCCTTCTGGCACTGGGTCCAATGTCCCACAGGTCACGACTTCTCAAGCCCACATCCAAGTCCAGGCCGTCCCTGTGTACATAAATCCGATTTACAGACATCCATACATATGAATGAGCTCCCTTAATATTATTACATTTAAAAGTCCCAACATATGTACATTTCCTACAAATGGCAGCACTTGTTTCTGCTCGCCCTCCAATTTTAGCCATTGTTCTTTCTTATCAGCCACATATGCTTTGACTCCATTCCTAACAGTACAGAGAAGATACAGTTACTACATTGAGTGATCTTTGCATATTATCTGTCCTGGACGGTGCAGATGGAACCCATTCATAACCCGGGGATCAACGACTTCCTCTCAATGCCACCAAGATCAAGGAGATAGTGATCAACTTCAAGAAACACATATGCCAGTATGCATTGACGGTGCCGAAGTAAAAATGGTTGAAAGCATCAAGTTCTGAGAAGTAAAAATTACCAGCAACTTGTCCTGGACCACCCATATTGAAGCAATGGTCAAGAAAGCACACCAACGCCTCTACTTCCTTAGAAGGCTCAGGAAGTTCGGCATCTCCTCAACATCTCTCACCAACCTCTACAGATGTGCCGTGGAAAGCATTTTATCGGGGATGCATCGCAGCTTGGTTTGGGAACAGCTCCATCCAAGACCGCTAGAAATTGCAGAGAATTGTGGACGCAGTCCAGACCTCCCTTCCATTGATTCCGTTCAAGTCCATTGACTCCATCTATACCTCATGCTGCCTCTGCAAGGCCAGCAGCATAATCAAGGATAAATCACAACCTGGCCACTCCTTCCTCTCCCCTCTACCATCGGACAAGAGGTACAGAAGTGTGGAAACACGCACCTCCAGATTCAGGGAGTTTCTTCCCAGCTGTTACCAGGGAAATTAACCATCCTATAAACTAGAGAACAGTCCTGAGCTACGTTCTACTTCTTTGGAGACCCTTGGATTATCTTTAATCAGATTTTACTGGACTTAATCTTGCACTAAATGTCATTTGCATTATCAATGGTTCGGTTGTAAGCATGTTAACAGGCAACAAAAGCATTTCACTGTACCTCAGTAAACGTGACAATAAGCAACATTAAAGAGTTTCTGCTTCTATCACCCATTTAGCTAGTGAGTTTCAAACCCTCACAACCCTGTGAGTGAATTAGGCTTTGGTCATCTCCTATCCAAGCACTCGACTGAATACTTGAAATCTATATCTCCTGGTTTGTCATCGCTGTGTTCAGGGAAATAGATCCTTCCCATTTAACCACTGTAACCTCAATATTATACAGTTCAATAAAGTCCACCCACAACGTCCTCTATTCCAAAGAATTAATCACAGCCTGCCCAAATCTATTCCCATTACTACAACCTTCAATCGTGACAACATCCCCGTAAATCTTCTCTGCATGCTCCCCAGCACATTACTCAAGCACTAACTAATTCCAGTTTAGAGATACAGCGCGGAAACAGGCCCTACTGCCCACCGGGTCCGCACCGACCAGCGACCCCCACACACTAACACTATCCTGCACACAATAGGGGAATTTATATTTATAGAAAGCCAATTAACCTACAAACCTGTACGTCTTTGGAGTGTGGGAGGAAACCGAAGATCTCGGAGAAAATCCACGCGGTCACGGGGAGAACGTACAAACTCTGCACAGTATAGTCGGGATCGAACCCGGGACTCTGTAATGCAACAATTCTACCGCTGAGCCACCGTGCCATCCTGTAGCCAATCTTAGATTTTGCGTTCCATGCTTCTGCTAATTAAGAAAAGCCTTCCTTGTTGATCAGCGTGTTGACCAGACTGCGACCTTTGAAGATCTCGGCACGCACGTACAAAATCCCAATATAATGCTGAGAACATTTTCCAATGATTCTTACCAATCTCCACAGATGCACACCACACAAAGCATCTTGTTACCATGCATCGCAGCTTGGTATGGCAACTGCTCTGCCCAAGACTGCAAACATTTGCAGAGTTGTGAACAAAGTCCAGTCCTTTGCACCTCCCTTCCTCTTCCACTCCCCCCCCTCCCCATCCCCCATCAACCCCATCTACTCGTCACGCTGCCTTGGAATGCAGCCACTCATACATACCTGGGTCATTCCCTCCTCCCCTTCCCTGTCGGGCTGAAGATACTAGAGCATGATAGCATGTACTTCCGGATTCAAGAACAGCTTCATCCTCACTGTTATCGGCCTCTTGGACAGGCCTCTCATATCCTTGGGATGAATTTCCGATCTGCCAGTCTACCTTGTTGTGGCCCTTGCACTTTATTTTGATTCGCACTTTCTCTGTCATTGTAACACAATATTCCACACTCGGTTCATCCTCCCCTCTGCCGTACCTGATGTACTCACTCATGGTCTGATTTAACTGGATAAAAACATAGATTGTCACTGTATCTCAGTGCGTGTGACAATACTAAACCAATACTAAAACGTATACCTCACAGTTGGCAGTATCCTCCCAACTGTTGTCTATTCCCTGGTTTTGTTGCACCTCCTGAAATGCATCACCTCACATGTCTCTGGATTAATCTCCATTGCCACTTCCCTGCCCAAATGACCAGAAGATTTATACTTTCATGCAATCTAAAACTTGCCTGCTCATTGTCAATCGCGTGGCTAAAATGCATCTGCAATCTTCTTTAACAAGCTCGCTATATTTATGTGTTAATCATTAATACACATTGTTAACTGCACAGGGTCATCTCTGAGCCACATGGAACCATTTTGCAGCCATGACAACACTCATCGATTACTACCCTTCACCACAGCCATGCATTCAATTTTGGGTGCAGTTTCTACCTCCCCATGTTTTTGACCAGCAAGGATTTAAAAGACGGTAATTCAGTGTTTTGATGAGGGGTAATAAGGGCACTTTTGATGCATTTGAAGTCGGATTTTAGCATAGTTTTTAACAAGCTCAGTTCAGTTTTGTTTATTGTCACGTGTACTGAGGTACGGTGAAAAGTTGTTGTTGCATGCTAACCAGTCAGTGGAAAGACAATACATGATTATAATCGAGCCATTTCGAGTCAGCGGAAAGACAATACATGATATACATTCGAGTGTATAGATACATGATAAGGGAATAATGTTTAGTGCAAGGTAAAGCCAGTAATGTCCGAGCAATGATAGTCCGAGGGTCACCAAAGAGGTAGATAGTAGTTCAGCACTGCTCTCTGGTTGTGGTAGGATGATTCAGTTGCCTGATAACAGGTGGGAAGAAATTGTCCCTGAATCTGGAGGTGTGTGTTTTCACACTTCTATACGTTTTGCCCCATGTGAGAGGAGAAGAGGGAGTGACTTGGGTGAGACTCGACCTTGATTATGCTGCTGGCCTTGCCGAGGCAGCGTGAGGTATAAATGGAGTCAATGGAAGGGAGGTTGGTTTGTGTGATGGTCTGGGCTGCGTCCACAATTTGCTGCAATTTCTTGCGGTCTTGGATGGAGCTGTTCCCAAACCAAGCTGTGATGCATCCTTTGATCTCCCTCAGACTGTATGGAGAGCTATAACACACTCCCTACTGCATTTTCACCCCTCTTTGTTCTTTAATTCATTTTGTGGAGGCTGACATGATGATCCATCTGACATCCCATCCCTTCCCACAGTTATGTTTGCTGTTTTAACAAATATCGTCACCTCCTCTCTTTGTTTATTCCAACTCGTGGCAAGAACATTCAGCTGCCACCCCTAACCCTCATTAAGCCATGTTTCAGTTAATAGCTACAGTATAATATCTCTATTATATAATCTCCATTTGATTATCCTCACTCACCGTGCTTCATGCATTTAAGTGTATACGCTAATGCATAGACCTTCTTGTCTACGGGGTGGCATGGTGGTCCAGCGGTAGAGTTGCAGCCCGGAGACCCGGGTTCAATCCTGACCATGGGTGCTGTCTGTACAGAGTTTGTACGTTCCCCCCGCGACCTGTGTGGGTTTTCTTCCTTTCTTCCCACACTCCAAAGGCGTACAGGTGTGTGGGTTAATTGGCTTGGTATAAATGGAAATTGTCCCCAGTGTGTGTAGGATAGTGTTAATGTGCTGGTCGGTGTGGACTCGGTGGGGCGAAGGACCTGTTTCTGCACTGTACTGTATCTCTAAACTAAACTAAACTAAACTTTCTAGCCTTTGGCTCCCAAATTCTGTCATTAACTTTTTCCCCTGCTATTTCCAGCTCTGCTCTCTTCTTTCTGAATCTGTGTTCAATTTAGCACCTTGATGCCTTGAACCTTATCCATAAATTCCACGCACTTCTGTGCAAAGACCATCGAGGAAAGAAAGCAGTGTGCGTCTTCCTTGAACTACTGTGTAGGAAGGAACTGCAGATGCTGGTTTAAACTGAAGATAGACACCTAATGCTGGAGTAACTCAGCGGGACAGGCAGCATCTCTGGAGAGAAGGAATGGGTGACGTTTCGGCTCCAGACCCTTCTTCAGGCTGATGCTGCCTGCCCGCTGAGTTACTGCAGCATTATTTTGTCTTGTTTGAACTATTCACCGTGCTTACCTGCACAGTGCAGTTGCGAAGTGACGAGAAGCCATTGGAGGCGACAGTCCAGGAGATGCTGACACTGTTGGATGTCAGGCCATTGATCATCACATCGGTGGGCCGGTCTGCTAGAACTGAAGAACAAATGGGTCAACAACACGTGGCTAACAAACAGAGAACTCATCGCACCCCCTCCCCCACTCAAATGGTATAAATAGCTCGTGCACACAATGACTGAAAGGTCCCTCTGACAAGGGCTTCAAACAAAACTCTGCATCAAGGCTGCAGCTCGCCTGCAGATTGGAACTAAGAGAATAAATAGTGTCCATTGTGTGTGCTGATGGATCTTATGGCAGTTTGCCCTCTAACATAACAGCTCTGCTGTCCGGGCAGCTAACAAGCGGGACTGATATACTGAACTCATGTGATGTTAAAACAATTTCCAAACAAAGTCAACCCCTTATTAAAGAGATGTGCAGAAAGGAACTGCTGGTTGGTGCGGGTTGATAGACACAAAAAGCTGGAGTAACTCAGCGAGACAGGCAGCATCTCTGGAGAGAAGGAATGGGTGACGCTTCGGATTGGCGTCTGAAGAAAGGGCCAGACCCGAAACGTCGCCCATTTCTTCTCTCCAGAGATGCTGCCTGTCCTTATTAAAGGGACTCAGCCCTCGTGGTCAATAATAATGACCAGAAACTGCAGAACAGCCGGATCGCTGTGGGGAAGGGGGACACTCCAGACGCCGGTGCTCCACTGAGATGGAGGGGGGGGGGGGGGGGGGGGGGGGGGGGGGGAAGAGGAGGGGGGAGGAGGCCGTGTGTGGAGGCCTGACCCACCCCGACTGCGGGAGGTTCAATGGTTGACCGTCCCTCCCCTCACCGCACACACAGTCACACACTGTGGAACCAGGCCCTTCAGCCCATCCTGCCCCATCTACACCAGTCACACACTGTGGAACCAGGCCCTTCAGCCCATCCTGCCCCATCTACACAAATCACACAGCCACACAGTGTGGAAACAGGCCCATCATTCCTTATCTCTGTATCTCCCTCTCCGCTGACTCAGTCTGAAGAAGGGTCTCGACCCAAAACGTCACTCATTCCTTCTCTCCAGAGATGCTGCCTGTCCCACTGAGTTACTCCAGCACTCCAGAGTCTAAATTCAACCCAACCCGCGCCTGCAAGTCCACTCGCCCCATCTACATAAGTCACAGAGTCACACACCGTGGAAACAGACCCTTCAGCCCAAAACAGTACAGAAAGTGGGGGCTAGCGATGGGTGAAAGAAGAGGGTAGACTCATGGGAAGGAAGGAAATAAATAAAAGTGGAGAGAAAGAAGTGGATGAATGAATTAATGATTGAATGAATGAATGACTGAATGACTGAATGAATGAATGATTGTATGATGGATGAATGAATGAATGAATGTATGATGGATGAATGAATGAATAAATGTATGAATGCATGAATGAATGTATGATGCATGTATGATTGAATGAATGAATGAATGTATGATTGAATGAATGAATGAATGTTTGAATGAATGAATGAATGGAGAAGTGAGAGCATACAAAGCAAGCCAGAGCAGGGATGGAAGGATGGAAAGAAAGGATGAGTTGGGAAGAAAAGGAGAGGAAAGAAATGAGAGGGAAAGAGGATGAAGTAACGAACAGAGGAAGGAATAAGAGGAAAGAGATGACAAGAGAAAGGAAGGATGAAGGAAGTCGACATCCTCTCAGATATAAAATGTAAACGTCACCCAGCACAAATGGAGCCCGAAGAATTGTGACCCGACTCAGCAACAGCACCGTCAAGAATGGCGGAGTATCCGAGCTCTGGGATGAAATAAGGAGGATGAAGAAGAGAGGAAAGGAAAGATATCGGGAGGAAAGTAAATATAAACGGGAAGAAGGTATAGGGAGGAGAGTGAAGGGAGAAGAAGCGGGTTTGAAGGAAGAGAAATAAAAACCTAGGAAGGAATGATAGGAAAACTGATCACGGCATGAGGAGCAATACTGGAAACTACCCACAAGTGTCTCAAAGGATTAAGCTTTAATCTTAAGGGGTGCAGGAGCAGTTCACCAGAATGTTGCCTGGATTGGAGGGTATTGACTATAAGGAGTTGGGGTGGAAGATGGCAACCTTCACATGGTCCGCCCTGTTTTGACAAATGCAATCAACCCGGCGTGCACAATCAAATAAGATCAAATAGACCAAGATGTCCTACAACTTTTGGTTGTGCACACCATATGCAAGAAGAAGAAGACTATAAAGAGGAGTTGGATAAACCTGGAATGTTTTCTCTGAAAGATCAGAGGATGAGGGGACACATGATAATAATAATAATAATCTTATTTATATAGCACATTTTTAGTCAACTTGCATTGACCCCAAAGTGCTTCACATAATTACATTACATTTACACACAGGCAAAGGTGGGTGAAGTGTCTTGCCCCAAGGACACAACGACAGTATGCACTCCAAGCGGGATTCGAACCGGTTACCTTCCGGTCGCCAGCCGAACACTTAGCCCATTGTGCCATCTGTCGTCCCTGATAGAAGTATTCAGAATGATGAGAGGAGTAGATAAGGTAGACAGTCAGAACCTTCTACCCAGGTGTAAATATCAAGGACCAAGGGGCTGAGCTTTAAGCTGCGAGGGGGAAAGTGAGAAGGATTTGTGTCGGACAAGTTCTTTTATACAGAGATGGTGAGTGCCTAGAATGAGCTGTCAGTGGGTGGGTGGTGGAGGCAGATACAAAAGGGTGTTCACAATGCTTTTAGATATGCACACGGACACACGGTTGGAGGTAAATGGATTATGTGAGGGCAGAGATTAGTTCAACAACATTATCCTCGTAATATGTAGGTGTTGTGGGCTGAGGAGCCTGTTTCTATGCCGTATTGTTCTATGGTGGATGTTTTAAATCACAGAATTAGATGTTGGAATAGACAACTCAAAGCTCAAGGACAAGCACCAGGGAACATCTATAGAGGCGGCTGAATGCTGGAGAGGTTTATGGCAGCACTGCCGGTATCACAGCGAATGGTGGAATGATGAACGTCAGGATGGGGTAGGGGGGCCAGAACTGCAGATTCAGACACCGAGGAATGTTGTAGGTGAGCAGGGATTTAAAGAGAAAGATGTTTTAAAGTATATGGAGGAATTTGGATGATTTCCTTAAAACCATGGTGTTACTGGGTCAGAGGCCAATATTGTTTGAACAGCACTGTGGAGTGCAGCTACCTCCCAGCCCCATCGACCAAGGTTCGATCCTGACGTCTGATGCTGTCTGTGTGAAGTTTGCATGTTCTCCCTGGCTTTCCCTGGGTGCTCTGGTATCCCCCCACATCCTAAAGACATGCTGGCTGTCTGCTACTTTGAATCTTACAAATTATCCCGCCTGTAGAGGGCAATGGGAGAATTGGTGGGGGGTGTAGTTTGGAGATACAGCTCGGAAACAGGCCCTTCGGCCCCACCGAGTCCGTGCTGACCAGCGATCCCCGCACATTAACACCATCCTACACACACACACACACTAGGGACAATTTACACTTATACCAAGCCAATTAACATACAAACCTGTACGTCTTTGGAGTGTGGGAGGAAACCGAAGATCTCGGAGAAAACCCACGCGGTCATGGGAAGAATGTAAAACTCCGTACAGTCGGTGCAGATTTGGTGGACCGAGGGCCTGTTTCCTTGCTGTATCTCTGAACTAAACTAAACTAAAGGAGAACGCAGTTCTGGGGCTGAGCAAGTGGGAGAATAAACGGGGGGAGTGTGACTCTGAACATACCTTTGACATTGACCCCTGCAGTCCTCGAGACGGCAACTCCCCTGGCATTATGTGCTTCACAAGTGAAGGTAGTCCGGCTTTGAATTCCTGGGGACAACAGTCGCAGAGAGACAAGGTGTTACAACCCATACACTCAAAGAATCCACCTCCCCGTCCCACTCACACAGCTGAGAGAACAGTACAGTGCTGAGAGCACAGCAAAGAGATCAGGAGGTTCGTGCCATGTGGCCTTAGTGATGAGAACAGAACAGGCAAACTAGGTACCAGAGAAGGCTGTCCAGCTCCTTCATTCTTGCCCCACCAGTCAATAAGAAGGCGGGGAAAGAATGAGAGACTGGAGGTCATAGCCTCAGAATTAAAGGACGATCCTTTAGGAAGGAGATGAGGAGGAATTTCTTTAGCCAGAGGGTGGTGAATCTGTGGAACGTAGATTTAAGATGCAGGATGGTCATTGCAAATGGTGCTGTGTGGAAATTGTTTCCCATTAAATTCTCTCCCCCAGAGGAGTTAGAGACTAGCTCATCAGAAGCATTCAAAGTGGTGGTGGACACGTTGTTGAAAGCTCGAGGCAGTGAGGAATGATTGAAGAAGAGAAGAGATTTCAGGCTGAAGAAGGGTCTCGACTTGAAACATAACCCATTCCCTCTCCTCAGAGATGCTGCCTTGAATTACCCCAGCATTTTGTTTCTGCCTTTGGAAAGAAATTATAACTGCTTGTCTTCCAATGAACAGTCGCTGATGGGCAAATTAAAACCCGTTTAAGTGCAAGCTATAAAGCGTTGGTGCGGAGGCGTGCTGCAGAGCTTAGCGTCGATATATTCTGATGTGCTTGGGCTGAAGCAATGGCAAGAACAAAGCTTCCTATTGACGTTGGGAATGACCACAGAATACAAAATACAGCTGGTGTCATCTCCCTGGGCAGAACCAGCAGTTCCAATGAGGCTGCTGCTCCATAGATGGAGTGCTAATGTTCAAAGAACCGCAGATGCTGGTTTAAATCGAAGATAGACACAATATATGCTGGAGTAACTCAGCGGGACAGACAGCATCTCTGGTGAGAAGGAATGGGTGACGTTTCGAGTCATGACCCTTCTTCAGTCACAGAGTCACACAGCGTGGAAACAGGCCCTTCAGTTCCTTATCTCTGTATCTCCCTCTCCCCTGACTCAGTCTGAAGAAGGGTCTCAACCCGAGACCTCACCCATTCCTTCTCTCCAGAGATGCTGCCTGTCCAGCTGAGTTTCTCCAGCATTTTGTGTCTATCTTTTCAGACAGGGTGATGCTGCTCCAACCTGTTTTTGAGCTGGCTTTCTTGCAGGGACTGTTGCCATTCTGAATGGGCAACAGTGTAACAATGTAACAGTTGAAGTAACACTGTAACAGTAGCAGTGGGCAATGCCCAAAGTGCCAACAGACCCAACAAAGCAACTGCTGCTTCATCCTTGACCATGAGTCAAATGGGATCTTTGCTATTATCCAACTAACACAAGGGGAATAGACGCGCGGAATTTCCTGTGTAGAAAGGAACTGCAGATGCTGTTTTAAACCGGAGATAGACACAAAATGCTGGAGTAACTCAGCGGGACAGGCAGCATCTCTGGAGAGAAGGAATGGGTGACGTTTTGGGACGAGACCCTTCTTCAGACTGAGGGTCTCAACCCGAAACTGAAGAACCCTTAGTCCGAAGAAGGGTCTCGACCTGAAACGTCACCCATTCCTTCTCTCCTGAGATGCTGCCTGTCCCGCTGAGTTACTCCAGCATTTTGTGTCTATCACAGAGTCTAGCCCAGAGTTGGGGAACTAGAGGACGTAGGTTTAAGGTGAAGGGGAAAAGATTGAGTAGGAACCTGAGAGAACGTTTTCAATCAAAGGGTGGTGGGTGTATGGAACGAGCTGCCGGAGGAGGTAGTTGAAGCAGGTACTATCACAATGTTTAAGAAACATTTGGACAGGTACAGGGTAGGCTTATGGGATAGGGGCCAAATGCAGCCAGGTGGGACTAGTGTAGATGGGGCATGTTGGTCAGTGTGGGCAAGTTGGGTAGAGGGGCCTGTTTCCACACGGTATGACGCAGGGATACTTAAGCCCCTGTCCCACTTAGGAGAACTCAACAGCAACCTCTGGTGACCTCGCCTGCCACCCAAGGTTTCCATGAGGTCACCGGAGGTTTTGGTCACTCTCCCTAATGGTCGAAAGTGGTTTCCGCGTGGTCGAGGTTTCATCGAGGTTGCTGCTATTTTTTCATCAAGATTAAAACCGGCCTCGACAAAAAATAAGTTGCAGTTTTAAAAATCGATAATGTTTTAGACGCAGTTCTAGTCGAAGCCGGTTGCGATGCTAGTTGAGGAAGATTTTCAACATAAACGTGGGAGGTGGTAGGAGGCTACAGGTCACCTCGACCTTGATTTTTTTTGGGTGGCTGGCAAGGTCACCAGAGGTTGCTGTTTAAGTCTCTGAAGTGGGACAGGGGCTTCTAACTTTGTCAGTGCCCTTTGTGAGACAACTATTGTATACCTTTTTTTTTTTTTTTTATTCAAAAAATTTATTCAATTATTAAAAAATAATATTTACACTACAATAAAACAAGCCAGAACCCACCACCATAAATACAATACAAACATATATCCATAATAAACTATTATACAATTATGATACAATCCTTATTGAGGATACATTCAACACCCTGCGGAGCCTAGCGGTCCCTGAACTCCCTCAGGGTGCCCACAGACAGGGCGTATTCCCTTTCTAATCCCACCCGGGCACGGACGTAACCACTATTGTATACCTTGGGTGTGCAAACAAAGAATTTCACTGTGACTTGTCACATTTGATAATAAAAGTATTCAATTCAATTCATTCTATTACTCTCTATGACATGGCACCAATCTTTACTTCAAGAAGCAAAATGTTGCCTCCAGCATCATTGCAATCGGTCATATTTCAAGAACAAATAGCCATCACAGTCATGCAGCGAGGCAGTCCTTTTCAATGGACCTTAAATATATATATTTCCAGAACAATAATAAAGATGAAACAAATGGCCAACTGACGAAAGCAATCGAACATGACATTCCCACTGAGGTTGCATTATTATTAGCCATTAGGCATGGTGTTGCCTCAAAAACCCAGCGCCTGTCATCCAGTATCTCCACCGTCCCTTCAGTGGTGAGTGCCTGGAATGAGCATCCAGGGGGTGGTGGAGGCAGATATAAATGGTACTTTAGATATGTACACGGATATGCATGGAATGGAGACAGTCTAGGACCAGAGGTCAGAGCCTCAGAATTAAAGGACATTCCTTTAGGACGGAGGTGAGGAGGAATTTCTTTAGTCAGAGGGTGCTGAATCTGTGGAATTCATTGCCACAGAAGGCTGTGGAGGCCAAGTCAGTGGATATTTTTTAGACAGAGATCGATAGATACTTGATCAGAGGTTATGGGGAGAAGGCCAGAGAATGGGGTTAGGAGGGAGAGGTAGATCAGCCTTGATTGAATGGCTGAGTAGACTTGGTTCTTGGTTCTTGGTTTCTTAGTCCTCCAAAATATTCCAAATGGAATTTAAACTGGAGGTGGGCTTGATGGGCTGAATGGCCTAATTTTCCTCCTATCACACCTTATGACGTGCAGGCAGAGATTAGTTTAGCTTGGCATTGTGTTGGTCACAGGTGTTGTGGGCTGAAGAGCCTGTACCTAGGCTGTGCTGTTCTATGTTCCATGTTGTTTGTTCTAAGTCCCCCACAGACCATGCCCTCTTCTCACTGCCACCATTAGGCAGGAGGTAGATCCCTCAATTCCCGCACCACCAGGTTCAGGAACAGCTACTTTCCCACAACTATAAGGTTCTTGAACCCAGCCTGCACAATCCTAATCTTATCTCAGCTATGAACTTTGCAGACACACCTATTGCACTTCCATGGACTTCGATTCTATTTGTGTTTTTGTACTAATGTCTTGTTTTTGCAGCCTCTTTCTTTTCACAGCCTTGTGTCATTTATGCAGTTTATATTTTGGGTGCTTGTCTAAGTCTATGTGCCTAAGATGCTGCTGCAAACAAGATTTTCATTGCACATTCTTCACTGTACTTGTGCAAATGACAATGACTTGACCTGAGGGTCAGTTCCTTCGGCCCATTGCCTCCACGCTGACCATCAAGTAGCCATCTATATTAATCCCAGTTACCAGCATTGGATCGATAGCCTGCCATGCCTTGGCGATCCAAGTGCTAACCCAAATATACTTGATTACTCTCATTTCAAGTAACCCCCGCATTCCCGCATTCCCTCTCTCCCCCCTCCCCTACCCAGTGTCAGTTACACTGTTCACATCCCTGTATCATTTCCTTATCACCTCTTCCCCAGCCAACAATGGGACATTGTGGGCTCCATCCTTCCTTGGTGCCCCCCCACCCCACCTCTACTTTCAGTCTGAAGAAGGGTTCTAACCTGAAACGTCACCTATTCATGTTCTCCGGAGATGCTGCCTGACCCGCTGAATTACTCCAGCACTTTGTGTCTATCTTCGGTTTAAACCAGCATCTGCAGTTCCTTCCTACACATATATTTGTGACACTGTGAGAGCACTTGTCTCCACCATCTTTATCAGACTGCATGCCCCAGGTTGCAACCAGCCTCTGGCTGAAAAACAATATTTCCTCAGATTCCCTCATATATTCTTCTCCTCACCGAATGCGTCTGGTTTTGAACCCCTTCATGACAGGGAAAGGTTTCCCACTGTTCACACTAACTGTGCCCCTTCATCATTTTACACACCTCCAGCAGGTTCCTCCACTTCTCCGCTGCTCCAAGAGGAAACAAACCCAGCCCTTACAATCTCTCCTCATAACTGAAAGGCTCGATCCTGAGCAACATCCTGGTGAACCACCTTTGCACACTCTCCAGAGCAATCATCTCATGATTACGTACAGTCAGATAACCACACTGTGATGTGCTCGTAAAGTCATAGTGTGGTACAGTGTGGAAACAGGCCCTTCGGCCCCAACTTGCCCACACAAGCCATCATGTCCCAGCTAATTTTGTCCCACCTGCCTGCTTTTTTGCAGGGGTTGGACAGGCTAGATACAGGAAGATTATTCCCGATACAGTTTGAGGATAAGAGGGAAGTCTTTTAGGACCGAGATGAGAAAATCATTTTTTACACAGAGAGTGGTGAATCTGTGGAATTCTCTGCCACGGAAGGTAGTTGAGGCCAGTTCATTGGCTATATTTAAGAGGGAGTTAGATGTGGCCCTTGTGGCTAAAGGGATCAGGGGGTATGGAGAGAAGGCAGATATGGGATACTGAATTGGATGATCAGCCATGATCATATTGAATGGCGGTGCAGGCTCGAAGGGCCAAATGGCCTACTCCTGCACCAATTTTCTATGTTTCTATGTTTTGGTCCATATCCCTCCAAACATGTCCTATCCATGTACCTGTACAACTGTTTCTTAAATGTTGGGATAGTCCCTTCTTCAATACCTCCTCTGGCAGCTCGTTACATACCCCTTGGGTTCCTATTAAATCTTTTCCCCTTCGCCTTAAATCGATGTCTTCTGATCCACGATTCACCTACTCTGGGCAAGAGACCCTGTGCATCTACTCGATCTATTCCTCTCATGAAGGAATCATGAAGGACCTATCCCTCTCCTTTACTCCTATTGTAAGGGTCATGGTTTGGTGTTGCAAGACAACTAGATCTTGGAGTTAATGTAGTTTACCTTTGGCTGTAATCAGAGGGAACATCCGAGGTCAGTGACGGCATCTTATGAATTGATCCATTTTACACAGTTTTTACTCACCTTTGACGGTGAGAACTGCAGGAGATTCTTCCCAGGTCTCTTCAACTAAGACCCCACCGATCTTCCATAAGATGGCCGTAGGTTTTGGTTGGCCAGAAGCAGCGCAGGTTAAATTGAAGGGTGTATCTTTAAATACGTACAGATCCTGCGGCTCGATTGTGAAGTACGGCAAACCTGGGCACGGAAACATAGACAGTGTTACAAGGTCACACAACATCCCTACTAAACCAGGGGCCACAGTTTAAGAATAAGGGGTAAGCCATTTAGCACGGAGACAAGGAAACACTTTTTCTCACAGAGAGTGGTGAGTCCGTGAAATTCTCTGCCTCAGAGGGCGGTGGAGGCAGGTTCTCTGGATGCTTTCAAGAGAGAGCTAGATGGGTCTCTTAAAAATAGCTGAGTCAGGGGATATGGGGAGAAGGCAGGAACGGGGTACTGATTGGGGATGATCAACCATGATCATATTGAATGGTGGTGCTGGCTCGAAGGGCCGAATGGCCTACTGCTGCAATATTGTATATTGTCGATTGTCTATTGTCTAAACCCCCCTTCTCCCACCTGTTTAAACCTGCGTTGGGCTAGGGTACAGTACCATGGTGACGAAGGGTCTCGACCTGAAACGTCACCCATTCCTTCTCCCCACAGATGCTGCCTGTCCCGCTGAGTTACTCCAGCATTTTGTGTCTATCTTCAGTTATCCCAAAACATTGCTGATCCCCACTGACTCTATAAAGTCAATTCACAATCTACACCCTGAACCCTGCACTATTAAACATTTCTGATATGTTCATCATTTTAAATCGCAAGTATAAATCCTGTTGTGATTATAACAATAAACCCTGTGCAAATATCCATATCAGACTTTAATCTCAATTTTGTCAATGCTACAGTGAAGCCTCATTATCCCTGAAACAGACCCTACAATAACTGTTATGCTAATTACCACCAATCTGTTATCCTAATTACTAGTGTGGCACGGTGGCTCAGTAATATAGTTGCTGCCTTACAGTGCCAGAGACCCGGGTTTGATCCTGACTATGGGTGCTGTCTGTGCAGAGTTTGTACGTTCTTCCTGTGAAAGATCTTCGGTTTCCGCCCACACTCCAAAGACGTACAGGTTTGGAGGTTAATTGGCTCGGTATAAATGTAAATTGTCCCTAGTGTGTGTAGAATAGTGTTGATGTGCGGGGATCGCTGGTTTGTGCGGATTCAGTGGGCCGAAGGGCCTGTTTCCGTGCTATATCACTAAACTAAACTAAACTAGCAATTCTCTGAGTTAAGAATACCACAATTCCAATTAATCTAAACCTTGTACGAGGAACATGCAGATGCTGGTTATAATCTCTATTAACCCAAACCCCACTCATTTAGATTAGTTTAGTTTAGAGATACAAATCGGAAACAGGCCCTTCGGCCCACTGAGTCCGTGCCGACCAGCGATCCCCGCACATTAACACTATCCTACCCACACTAGGGACCATTTTACATTTATACCAAGTCAATTAACCTACAAACCTGTACATCTTTGGAGTGTGAAGGGAACTGGAGCTCCCGGAGAAAACCCACGCAAGTCACAGTGAGAACGTACAAACTCCATACAGACAGCACCCATACTCAGGATTGAACCTGGGTCCCCGGCATTGTAAGGCAGCAACTCTGTGCAGCCCTGGCGCCCATTCTGCAACCCTAAATCCCACACAGAGATATCACGCAAACGTTGACACTCACCTCTGGTACTGACCCATCTGGTCTCACTTCATGCCCCCACTACCTCGCCCACAACGACCCGAATGATACCGTTCCTACCTTCAACGGTTAAAAAGGCCTTCGTTGAGTTGACGTCAACTCCCTTCACTCTGGCCATGCACCAGTACCAGCCCATGTCCGTTTGCTGCACACTCCTCAACCTGCAACAGAGACAGGAATAAACATACAGGAGAGACCAAGCGTCCTTTGTGCCGGCGTTACTGTACAAACATTTGTTTTAATTCAAAGGGAGAGGCCTGGCATGCAGTAAAACCAGAACATTCAGGAAACAATGAGTTAACGTCTCAAGTTTGTAGTTTCTTTAACAACCAGGAGTCGTGTGTCTCGGTAGGCCACGCACACAAAACTCCTTTCACAAGTACCCAGATCCCTCCAGGGGTTTGGCAGTCAACATACTTTACAAGTGTAGTTAGTGTAGGAACTGCAGCGACAGGGCAGGTATTGCAGCAGTAATGCATGGAATGCAGCAGCAGTGCAGGAAATGCAGCAGCTGTGTAGGAAATGGAGCAGCAGGGTATGGAATGCAGCAGGAGCGTAGTAAATGCAGTGGCAGCGACGTAAGAAATGCAGCAGGAGAGTAGGAAATCAGCAGTAATAATGCAGGACATGCAACATGGAAAATGTGGCAGTAGTGCAAGAAATGTGGCAGTAATGTAAGACATGTTCACAGAATGGATGGTGGGTGTGTGGAACATGCTGCAAGAGGAGGTAGTTGAGGCAGGTGGTATCACAGCATTTAAAAGGCACTTGGGCAGGTACATGGAAAAGGTAGGTTTAGAGGGATGGTGCCCAATTGCATGCAGGTGCGATTAGTGGGTTAACCTGTAACAAGCAGTGGTGCAGGAAATGCAATGTGGGGGATGCAGCGGCAGTGTGGGAAATGCAGTAGTGTAGGAAACGTAGGAATAGTGTAGACAATTTATACACAGGAAGGTCCCTGCAAAGTGGGAATGACCCAGTGATTGGTTTTGATTTGATGCTGTGGAAGGATAGCACCAACTAATAAACCCCATAGTATGATTCCCATTCCTGCTTCGAAACGGAGACTTCGATCTGTACATCCGAGAACGGACCTGGAGGTGGCCACAACCAAACCTCTTCCCCTTCCAGTTCCCAGCCCACGTCTGCTTCCCTGTTCCCCATGGGAGGTGCAGTGAGAGGGGTGGGGGAGGCAGCCAAAATCCATCAATCCCAGCCTTGAATAAAGCCCAGAGCTAGGGCTGCACGGTGACGCAGAGGTAGAGTTGCAGCCTCACAGCGCTGATAGCGCCAGAGACCCGGGTTTGATCCCAACTACGGGTGCTTGTCTGTACGGAGTTTGTACATTCTCCCCGTGGGTTTTCCCCAAGGTCTTCGGTTGCCTCCCACACTCCAAAGACACACAGGTCTGTAGGTTAATTGGCTTGGTATAAATGTAAAATTGCCTCTAGTTTGTGTAGGATAGTTTTAGTGTGCGGGGATCACTGGTCAGTGCGGACTCGGTGGGCCGAAGGGCCTGTTTCCGCTCTGTATCTCTAAACTAAACTAAAAGCTCTTGGTTGGAGAATTGCAGTGATCTTCATAAGATACTCTTCCTCTCTGTCCCAAATGGTGGAGCCATTAAAACCCATGCAATGATCTCCCCCACTCAGAGAGCTTGTTAGAGGAACAGCCTCCCAGCTAGATGAAAGCAGCCCATTAGGAATCGTGACTTTAACAGAACCTAAAATTAAATGCAAGCGCACACTTAAACCTCTGGAGTGAGATTCATTCCTTAATTTTCTGCTTCAAGCCTGGCAGCATTATTAACTGAGCTCTGGCATTGCAATGAGAATGATTGCTTCTGAGTTGCACCGTGCCTTCAGCAGAGGAAGGGTAAAAAGCAGAAATTAATTATCTTGCACGATCATATGCTGGAGACAGCTCAGGAATTTTCATCTGATTTCACTTATTGCATCATGTCAGAGACGGCAACATCATCATTAGTATTGTGAACAATTCTGGGCAACATTTCTGTGCTGGCTCTGGAGAGGTTCCAGACGAGGTTTACGAGAATGATGCCAGGAATGAGTGGGTTAACCTATGATGAGCGTTTGACGGCACTGGGCCTGTACTCGCTGGAGTTTGGAAGGATGAAGAGACCCCTCATTAAAATGTAGTGAATAGCGAAGGGCTTGGATAGAGAGGATGTTGAGAGGAGGTTTCCACTGGTGGGAAAATCTAGGACTAGTGGTGAAAGCCTCAGAATTAAAACACGTTCCATTTGGATGGAGATGAGGAGGAATGTGGTGAATCTGTGGAATTCTTTCCCACAAAAAGCTGTGGAGGCCAAGTCAATTGATATTTTTTTAAGGCAGAGATAGATAGATTCTTGATTAGTACGGGTATCAGGGGTTATGGGGAGAAGGCAGGAGAATGGGGTTAGGACGGAGAGATAGATCAGCCATGATTGAATGGCGGATGGGCCAAATGGTTCTGCTCCTATCACTTATGAACTTATCACTTAAAAGGAACATTTGCAAATTTGCAGAGGTCACAAAGCTGGGAGGCAGTGTGAGCTGTGAGGTGGATGCTATGAGGATGCAGGGTGACTTGGACAGGTTGGGTGAGTGGGCAGATGCAGTTATATCAACAGCCCGATAATCTGTTTCAGTGATTAGTTTAGTTTGGAGGTACAGCGTGGAAACAGGTCCTTCGATCCACGCAGTCCGATGATCACCCGCGCACTATTTCTATCCAACACATCTCGGGACAATTTACAAGCCAATTAACCTATAAACTAGAGAAAGACACAAAATGCTGGAGTAACTCAGCGGGTGATGTCATCCATTCCTTCTCTCCAGAGATGCTGCCTGTCCTGTTGAGTTACTCCAGCAGTTTGGGTCTATCTTCGGTTTATACCAGCATTTGCAGTTCCGTTCTACACAACCAATAAACTAGCACGTCTTTGAGATGTGGGAGGAAACTGGAGAACCCGGAGAAAACCCACGCCGGTCACAGGGAGAACGTACAAACTCCGTACAGACAGTACCCATAGTCAGGATCGAACCCGGATCTCTGGTGCTGTGAGGCAGCAACTCTACTGCTGTACCCTGTGCCACCCTATTATTAACTGAAGGATAACCGGGATACTAGTTCCTTGTAATAGCGCCTTGGGATGTTTTGCATTCACAGGCCAGGGCAGAAAGTACCCGGATTTAAACGACTCAAGGCAACGCATCACATGGGCAGGTCAGCCGGGGTCCTGGGCTCACGTTTCTGCAGGGGGGGCACATCTCTCCCGCCCGTACGGTTACCTGAAGACATTCAGCAGCTCGTTGCTGCCGAGGGGCACGCTGGTGAAGTCGGCATTGCGCAGCTCCCTGCCGTCCTTTAGCCAGTGGATGGTGGGCCAGGTGGAGAAGCCTTTCAGCTGACATCGCATTTGGGCTTTCAGGCCCAGTGAGACGGTGAGGTTGGCTGGGCCAACCACAAACTCCAGCCCTGGGAAAAGTAAAAAGAAGGAACAAAGGCTTGGTAAAGTACATATGTTCCATTACAAAGAGGGCACATCAACAAATTTAAACCCGTTAAAAGAGAGCAGGGTGGTTCCAGGCGACTGGAGATTTGCCAATATTACTCGGCTGTTCAAGAAGGGAGCAAAGAAAAGAATGGAAACTCCTGACCAGTTAGCCTGGCTTCAGTGATTGTAAGATTTTAGAATCCATTATAAAGGATGAGGTTTCTGAATATTTAGAAGCACAAGATAAAGTAGGCACAAATCAGCATGGATTTGTGAATGGGAGATCTTGCCTGACAAACCTGTTGGAATTCTTTGAGGAAGTAACTAGCAGGACAGACAAATCCATCCAGGTCAGTAGATGTTGTTTGCCTGGATTTTCAGAAGGCCTTTGCTAAGGTGCCGCACGTGAGGCTGCTAAAGAAGATGAGAGCACATGGTATCAGAGGGCTGATACTGGCATGGAGGATGGCAGAAGGCAAAGAGTGGGAATAGAGGGGTGAATTTTCTGGTTGGCTGCCAGTGAATGAAAATGGAGGAGGACTGACCAAATGTTGTGCCTTCCACCACAGTGATGAATGCTGTGGTGGATGTTTGTGTTAAAATGTTATTGTGTATTTGTGTGTTCTTTCACATTGTACCGCTGCTGGCAAATTCATTTCACTTGCACGTTATGTCCAATGTGACGAATAAAACTGATTGTATTGTATTGTAGTGGAGTTCCGCAGGGGTCGATGCTGTGGCCGCTATTCTTCACGCTGTATATTAATGATTTGGATGAGAGGATTGAAGGCTCTGTGGCCAAGTTTGCAAATGATCCAAAGATCGGTGGATGGGGCAGGTAGTGTAGAGAAAGCAGGGACTCTGCCGAAGCACTTGGACAGGTTGGTAGAGTGGGCATGTAAGTGGCAGGTGGAATACAACGTAGCAAAGTGTGTAGTCATGCATTATGGTAGCAGGAATAAAGGCGTAGACTATTTACTAGATGGGGAGAGAATCCCGAAATCAGAGGTGCAAAGGGACTTGGGAGTGCTGGTGCAGGATTCCCAAAATGTTTGCAAGTGGAATCGGCAGTCAACGTCACGTTCCACATTGTCTCCGCAGATGCTACCAAACCCGCTGAGTTCCTCCAGAACTTTGTGCGTGGTTCATGATCCCAGCATCTATAGTCCCTTGCATCTCCATGCACAGGATCCCAGGAAGGACATTGACGATGCAATGGTGGTCAATATCTGAGGCTTTTTTGAAACTAACATTCAAACATCATCACTCTTCAAAATGGGGAGGGGGATAGAGCAATTAATATATATATATATATCATAATATATATATATCATAAATAACAGCAGTTCTAAAATTAGTGCAGAAGCCAAATACTACAGTTACTGAAAATCTGAAATAAGAACAGGAAATTCTCAGCAGTTTAAGCAGCATCTGTGGAGATAGAAATAGTTAAAGTTTAAGACTCATTAACTGAAGATAAGGCCTGATCGGCTAAATATTGAAAGCGCTGTTTGGTTTTAGCTCCACAACTGATTTTGGATTGTTATAATCTTGCCTCCAGTGTGGAAATTATAGAATTACTTCTGGAGATGTTAATAATCCATGACATCAAAAAAAGCATGGAAATGTTAACGCCAAATGATGTTAGATGAAGTGGCAGCGAGGGTGGATAAGGGTGGTGTGGTTAATGTTATGTATATGTGCTTTCGAAAGATGTTCAATGAATCTATGTGTGGTAGACTTGTTAGCAAACCTGAAGCTCATAGCATTTTAAATGTGTGGTGACATGGAACGAAGAGGAATGTTTATGGTGGCAATTCCCAGTGACTCACTTCGAGACCATTGATCTCAACCTGAAAGTGTAGACTAATTTGAAGAGACACGGGCAAATTCAAATGCTGGAATCTTGAGCAAAAAGCAAAAGTGCTTGAGGAACTCAGCAGGTCAGGCAGCATCTACGGATAGAATGGACAGATGGAGAAAGCTGGAAAAAAGAGGAAGGGGAAGCCTGGCAAGCAACAGGTGAATGTAGCGAGGAGGGGGTTTCAATGGCAGGAGAAAGGTACATGGGTCAGAGGTGAAAGGGAGACAAAAGGGTGTTAGAAAAGGAGAGAAATGAAAGGGGGAATTGTAAAGCTGAAGGGAGGGGTATTAGGAGAGGTATTGGTGGAAAGAGATGGGGAGGGGAAAGAAAGGGAATAAAAGGGAGATGCGGAGTTAAAGGCCTGTCCAACTTGGGCGTCATTTACGTGACATCATTTACGTACATGGAGTTGCCAGGACTTGAGAGTCTGAGCTAAAGGGAGAGGTTGAGCAGGTTGAGAATCTATTCCCTGGTGCATAGGAGGATGAGGAGTGACCTTATAGAGGTGTATAAAATCATGAGCGGACCCACAAAGGTGGACGCACAGAGTCTCTGGCCCAGAGTGGGGGAATCGAGAAGCAGAGGGCATAGGTTTTAAGTGAGGGGGGAAAGATTCAATAGGAACCTGAGGGGCAACCTTTTAACACAAAGGAATAGGAATAGGAATACTTTATTGTCACATGTGACTTGGCATAGTGAGATTCTTTTTTTTGAATTTATTTTATTAGAAGCGATTGTACAAGGATAAGGCGATCGACATAACAGTTATACAATTGTTGTACAGCTTCATTTTTAACGTTAGAACCTAAATTAAAAAACAATTAAAAAAGAAAAAAAAAGAAAAAAAGAGAGAAAAAAGAAGAGAATGAAGAAAGAGAAAATAAGAAAAAGCGAGGAAAAGACCCCAGTGAGATTCTTTGCTTGCATAAACAATGTATACAAATAGCAGCCGCCAACGTCGCTGACAACGTTACAAAGCCGGCTCCCCCTTTTGTCCCCGACGCTCCCACCCCGGCGCGGGGTCCCAATTGTCCATTGTTCTCCCCCCACCTCCGTCACGCCCCCCCCATTGTCCATTGTTCATTGTTCTTCTTCCCCCTCCCTCACGCTGGTCCTTCCCCCTCCCTCACGCTGGTTCTTCACGCTCCCATCGACCGTCAACCGCGGTTCGACCCACGAAGCATCGCCTGTGCCGCGAGACTTCACCACCGCCGAGGGTTGTGGTGTATGCCACGAGCTGCCGGTGTAGGTAGTTGAGGCAGGGACGATCGCTACATTTATGAAGCAATTAGGCAGGTACATGGATAGGATAGGTTTGGAGGGATATGGACCAAATACAGGCATGTGGGATTAGTGTAGATGGGACATGTTGGCCGTTGTGGGCAAGTTGGGCCGAGAGGCCTGTCTCCAAACTGTATCACTCTAAGTAGACTTGACAATCCTATCTATATGTGACATTGGGCATGCAGGCACATTGGAGGCTCGCTCTACACATGGCAGTGTTGAGCATGACCCAGCACCTGGTGAAAGAAAACCGCATCCTGTGCTTCGACTGAACACAGTTTCATTCAGTGGAATCAAGGAACTGTGTGGACACAAGAAATTGCAGGTGCTGCTTAAAAAACCCCAGCACTTTTAACTCAGCGGGTCGGGCAGCATCTCTGGAGAAGACGTACAGGTGACGTTTTGGGATGGGACCCTTCTTCGCATGCAGGTTGTGTGTGTCAGAGGACCACACGCGCGCACTCACTACCTGTGTGTGAACTGCTGCTTTGAACAACACAGTCATGTACAATAGACAATAGACAATAGGTGCAGGAGGAGGCCAATCGGCCCTTCGAGCCAGCACCGCCATTCAATGTGATCATGGCTGATCATCCCCAATCAGCACCCCATTCTTGCCTTCTCCCCATGTCACCTAACTCCGCAATCTTTAAGAGCCCTATCTATTTCTCTCTTGAAAGTATCCAGAGAACCGGCCTCCACTGCCCTCTGAGGCATAGAATTCCACAGACTCGCAACTCTCTGTGAAAAAGTGTTTCCTCATCTCCGTTCTAAATGGCTTACCCCTTATTCTTAAACTGTGGCCCCTGGTTCTGGACTCTCCCGACATCAGGAACATGTTTCCTGCCTCTGGCGTGTCCAAACCCTTAATAATCTTATATGTTTCAATAAGATCTCCTCTCATCCTTCTAAATTCCAGAGTGTACACGCCCAGCCGCTCCATTCTCTCAGCATATGACAGTCCCGCCATCCCGGGAATTAACCTTGTGAACCTACGCTGCACTCCATCAATTGCAAGAATGTCCTTCCTCATATTTGGAAACCAAAACTACACACAATACTCCAGGTGTGGTCTCACTAGGGCCCTATACAATTGCAGAATGACCTCTTTGCTCCTATACTCCTCTTGTTATGCAACACACCCTCTGCATAACTCGTTCTTCCTGTTTGGGCAAAGAAATGAAACCAAAGCAAGTTTCTTACTCCAGTGAAAGACACATCTCACCAGATCGTGTTTGATTTCCAAACTAAGGTCCAGCTTGATGTGAGCAAATGAATTACTTTCCAGAACAGATGAGGTCACTTTGCATCTAATACGCAAGAACTCGGTTGCCAACTAAAGTCGAAAGTGATTTTGAAATCATCAAATTCCTTCCTTGCTGCTTAGTGTATAAGAATCTATCGATCTAAGTCAGCCTTGTCATTATGTTTTATACTTCAACTCCGCACATCAGAGAAAATATGTGGTGGGAGAGACTTTACATTTTTAATACGTTTACCAAACAATTAACCTGGTGTTTCCTGTTCTACAAAGTGTAGCTATCGCCCGGCAACTTGTTTTCTGGAGGTGCCAGCTGCAAAGCCCTTCAGCAAAGCAGCATCACACACGCTGCAGCCTGACTCTGTTCTTGACGCACGTCTACACATCATAATTTTCCAACATTCAACAAGAAGGGTGGTGTAGCTGGCAGATTCACTGCTTCACAGCTCCAGCAGCACAGATTCAATCCAATCCTCCAGTGCTATCTGTGTGAAGTTCGGACATTCCTTAAAAAGCCTGGGTGCTCCGGTTTCCTCCCACATCCTAAGGACGTGTAGGTTTGCAGATTGACAAGCCACTGTAAATTGCCCCCAGTTTAGTTTAGGTTAGCAATACAGAATGGACACAGGCCCTTTGGCCAACCTAGTCCACGTCGACCTTTGATCAAATGTGTAGGAAGGAAATGCAGATGTTGGTTTAAACCAAAGATAGACACAAAATGCTGGCATAACTCGGCGGGACAGGCAACACCTCTGGAGAGAAGAAATGAAGAGTTGCTGCTTGTCCCGCTGATTAACCCCAGCATTTTGCGTTCACATTAGTTCTACGTCAATCCCACTTTCGCATCCACTCCCTACACAGAAGGGGCAATTTACAGAGGGCCATTAACCTGAAAGCCCACACATTTTTGAGACTAGAGCATCTGAGGAAAACCCTTGTGATCAGGGAGAACGTGCAAACTCCACACAGACAGCCCCTAAGTTCAGGATCGAAACTGGTCTCTGGCGCTGTGAGGCAACAGCTGTATCAGCTGCACCACCGTGCAACCCGGTGTGGGCGAGGGGTAGAGTCTAGGGGGAGAGAAGGCGGGAATGAGAGAAGAATGACATGGCTGCCAAACACCTTAACTCCCCATCCCATTCCCACATTAACCTTTCTCTTCCCCGCCAAACTCAAATTGGAGGAACACCATCTCATATTTTGCTTGGGCACTTTACAACCAGTGGTATGGAAATTAATTTCTCTAACTTTAAGTAACCCTTGCATCCCCTCTCTCTCCATCCACCCCCCACCCCACACCAACTTCAACATTATCCTGAAGAAGGGTTTCGGCCCGAAACGTTGCCTATTTTCTTCGCTCCATAGATGCTGCTGCACCCGCTGAGTTTCTCCAGCTTTTTTGTGTAGCCTTCAACATTATCCTGTTGAGTCTCATTGTCTGTGCTTGTTCTCACCCTGCATACATACAGCTAACAATGTCCTGTTTCCTTGATCATCGTTACTTTTTTGCATATCTATCATTTAAATTGTCTCTATCTCTTCACCGCCGTCTATATCTCTTGGTTCCCTTTCCCCTGACTCTCGGTCTGAAGAAGGGTCTCGACCCGAAACATCACCTAATCCTACTCTCCAAAGATGCTGCCTGTCCCGCTGAGTTACTCCAGCTTTTTGTGTCTATCTTTGGTTTAAACCAGCATCTGCCGTTTCTTCCTACACATGTAATATGTGTAGGATTATGGAAATGGGTGCATGATGGCCAGCACTAATCACCCAGTGGGCTGAATGGACTGTTTCTATGTGTAGGAAGGAACTGCAGATGCTGGTTGAAGAAGGGTCTCTATCAAAAATATCACCTCTTCCTTCTCTCCAGAGATGCTGCCTGTATCACTGAGTTACTCCAGCTTTTTGCACCTATCTTTGGACTGCTTCTGTGTTCTATCACAACAATTCTATGGGCAGGCAAGAGAAAACTCTGGGGGAAGAGTTCTTCTTCCTCCAGCAGGCAGAGAGACTAAGCTACGAATCAATAACGTTACTTGTGGCTATCTTAAGGAATTCTTTAATCACATCACATCAAGGGGAAAAATACAGGGAATCGGTCCTGCCATGAAATGTATTTCCTGGTATTTTCTACCACTTAAATTAATAGTCTGTACAGCTTGATATGCAGCCATAAGAGACACTGGCGGAAAACCGGTTTGCTTAACAATCCATAGGGTCTCGACCCAAAACGCCACCCATTCCTTCTCTCCAGTCTCGCTAAGTTACTCCAGCTTTTTGTTCTATCTTCTTTGCTTAACAATCGCCCAGCTGCTTGTCATCGAGCAAACTGCAGAGAGTGTTCGGATCACCAGAAAGTCGCAGCAACACTGCATTGACAATCCGCTGATGAGCCTGCACAGTGCTCGTCTGAAACGGGCATGTTGGGAGGGAGTGAGTTGGGCTGGAGTAAGGTGGGTTGGAAACCAGGTGCAGATAAAGACACAGAATGCAAGGAATGGCTAGTGGGTTAGTGCCATTGAACAGATTAAGTGGACTGCACATGATAATATCACCCTGCATCACATCACAGTGAGGTTAGAATAGTAAATATTACGTTCCATGAAGTACCAGGGTAGTTAGGTGGGGGACCATTGCGAAGTAGATTATGATTGGGATCATCTTGCAGCTGGGTAGCAAGTGTATTAGGGCAGGGATCCTGTCAAAGGCAGATAAAGAGACAGTTTGAAGGCAAGAGATGGTGCAGATTAGGAACAGAAATGTTTTAAGAGGCAACAGAGAGCACAAGCTGAAGGAGGTTAACCAGCACGGATGTAGAGGAGTCCTCAATAAATATATTAAACATGTATGCATCAATATGTTCTTACACTGTATTATGTGTTTGCTTAAATGATGCATTCTAAAGGAAACTAACTTTAAACATTTGTACATGTCACTGAGGCAAGTATCTTTCCTGGTCCGAGAACACTGATGCAATTATTGAGAAAGCACATCAGCACCTCTACTTCCTGAGAAGATTACAGAGAGTTGGTTTGTCAAGGAGGACTCTCTCTAACTTCTACAGGTGCACAGTAGAGAACATGCTGACTGGTTGCATCGTGGCTTGGTTCGGCAACTTCAGCGCCCTGGAGCGGAAAAGACTACAAAAAGTAGAAAACACTGCCCAGTCCATCATCGGCTCTGACCTACCTTCCATCGAGGGGATCTATCGCAGTCGCTGCCTCAAAAAGGCTCAAAGGATCCACACCATCCTGGCCACACACTCATTTTCCCGCTACCTTCAGGTGGAAGGTACAGGAGCCTGAAGACTGCAACGACCAGGTTCAGGAATAGCTACTTCCCCACAGCCATCAGGCTTTTAAACTTGGCTCGGACAAAACTCTGAAAATTAATAACCCATTATCTGTTTATTTGCACTTTATCAGTTTATTTATTCATGTGTGTATATATTTATATAATGGTATATGGACGCACTGATCTGTTCTGTAGTCATGCCTACTATGTTCTGGTGTGCTGAAGCAAAGCAAGAATTTCATTGTCCTATCAGGAACACATGACAATAAACTCTCTTGAATCTTGAATCTAGTGCATCAGGAACAAGGATTGTGTGGAAGCAAGGAGTAGGTTAAATGGGCAAGAAGCAGTTTAAAGCCAGGGAGTGAACTGCTGAACTCAAGCTCGATTCTCTCCGTCCTTAAAAATAACAAACTATGGCCTTATTTCTATGCAGTCAGTGGTTCATTCTAGCGTGATGCATTATAGTATCACATACGAGTAATGTGATGTCACTAGGACTTGTCATGCAATGGGTAGAGCTGCAGGTCCCTTGCTGTGATGCAATTACAGTGCAGCATGACATCACAGTGACGTTGCAGCGGTGATGTCATTGCAGTGTGATGTCACTGTAGTGTGAAGTCACAATGATGTGATGTCACTGTAGTGTGATGTCACAGTGATGTGATGTCATTGCAGTATGGCGTCATTGTGATGTGATGTCACTGCAGTGGTGTGATGTCACGGGGGCGATACCGCACACTGTGTGAGGTCACAGGGCCATGATGTCACTGCACAGAACGTCACCGTTAAGTGACATCACTGTACTGTGATCCCATTGTGAGGTGACATCAGGGATATGGTGTGGCATCAGGGGTCCCACTGGGAGGTCGCTGTGATGTGACTCCTCACGCTGCAATGTGAGGAGGCGGCAGGACTTTATGCAGCAAATCCCCAAACGTCTCTGCAAAATTCCCCTGCCCACATCTTGCTGGCCCTACCCCCTTCCCTCCAGAATTAAGTGTTTGCTTTTAAAGTTACAGCATTGAACCAGAGACTCTTCAGCCCAGCGAGTTCATGCTGGCAATTGATCACCCGTTCACACTAGTTCTATGCGATCCCAATTTCTCATCCACTCCCTACACACTCGGGGCCATTAACAGGACCCAATTAACCCACAAGCCCGACGTATTTGGGGTGCGTGGGGAGGAACGGATCACCCGTCGTAATCACAGTCGTTCACATGGAGAACTTGCAAATGTCCACAGACAGCGGCCGAGGTCGGGATCGAACCCGGGTCTGTGGTGCTGCGAGGCAGCGGCTCGACCAGCTTGGCCACGGTGCCAGGCAGGAGAGGTGTGGTGTGGTGTGGTGTGCCCGCCACCGCTCCTCCTGCCCCACGCATCTGCCGGCTCCTCGCCGCCCTGGGCTGGGATTGCCGCGGAGATCGGGAACTCCCGCCAGCGAAACACACACACACGCACACACAGACACCGACACTAAACTAAATCGCATCTCGCAACACCGCGGCAAACGCTGACCACCGTGTCAAAGTTTGTCAAACTTCACCGCCCTCTCGCTGCACGTAAACTTTCCTCCCCGGGACATCGACTTACCCCAGGTGAGGTGGACTAGGAAGGCGATGGTCAGGCACGATCCCAGAATCATCCAGATACTTCAGCCCAGCTTCGGGTGGGGACGGAGTGGCCGGCGTCTGCACCGGACCCCGACCTCCGCTCTACGCCCTGGCCGCGGTGTCAGCCCTGGCCCGGGCCGGAGAGACAGACCTCCATCACCCTCCCCCTCGGGAGCCTTGGGGCTGCTCGTCTGGCCAGCACCTCGGCGTTGCCAGCGACCTAAAACCAAAGATCCTATAGCAGAGCTCTGCTATAGGATCTTTGCTAAGACAGGGCTGGAGGAGAGGGAGGAGATACAGGGACCTCCCATCGGTTCTCTCTATGGATCCCGGGCCAGGAAACGAGGAGGAGTTTGCGCCTCCAGGAAGAAGAAGTCGATTTAGCTCTGCTTCGCTCTCACGTTGACTTGGCGAAGCTTCGGAGACTCTCCTTCGCTGCCTCGACGATTTGCAGAGCAACGGAGCCGACCATGCCGGCTTTCAGTCACTGACCCTCCCTCCGCCTGCAGGCTGATCTCTCATGTGCAGCGCGGCTAACGGAGCTGAAGAAAGGTCTAACCCGAAACTCCACCTATTCCTTCTGTCCAGAGATGCTGCCCGCCCCGACCCGCTGACTTACTAAGGCGCCTGTCCCACTTGCATGCGTTTGGCGCGACCAAACGGAAGCGGAGTTGTCTACAATAGTAGACCCAGGTCTGTGTTACAGGCTGGACAGATTAAAGGGTTCAGATGTTTTGCAGAATAATGGGCACACACACACACGAATGAGTTAAAGGCTGGAGGCTGAATCGAGGGATTCAGATGATTTATGCAAAGACTAGCTGGCCAGGGT